>NC_045560.1:139602622-139645122 GCF_009819795.1 Aythya fuligula | reverse complement strand
AATTTTCATAAGCATATCACAAAAATGCATGACTTTATAGAATTAAATACACCAGTTAAATTCACATTGAGTAAGATAGGCATAAGTTTAAAAGCACATGGCATATTTATCTGGGAATATCAATACCCAAAGTAAATCAAAGTTTCTTGGATCACAGAATGATATTCAACTTAAAGATGTGTCACAGAAAGTTTCAATCATTTATTAGTCTACTTCAGTAAACTGAAAATGCAATTTGTAACCGTGCTGGTTATTTGTATTTATCAGGTTAAAGATTGTAAAAAGGCAATCTCTACAAAGCGCAGATGCTCAGCCAATTCTATTTGAACTCTTTACAGTGACCTATCTTATTCAACAAGAAGCTTATTTTCTTCTTTGCTAAATCACTTTGTCACTTCAATACATATTCCATCCGAAGGGGGCTATTAATAAGCACTCTGAAGTCAGAAATCAATAAGGGAAACACTACTGAAAGAGCTGCTCCACGTCCCATGACGGTTACTTTGAATGGAGTTCTGTAACACAGAACATCAATGAAGATGCATCAGATCAGCGCCACTGATTTTAGACCAAAACAACGCGCAGTGCCTCTTCCCAAACGCCTCACGCTTCTTCCAGTCCCGACCGCTAGACTTGCTCGGCTGAATAATCTCAAGCACGGAAAAGTTTACGAAGTTGGGACTGTCGCGTGTCACAGGCAGGAGCGAGCACTGCGGACGCTGCCAGGCACAGCACCTTTCGATGGCGAGCCCCCAGCACACCTGTTTCTGGACGCCGAAAGCGGCCCCAAAGCGCCCAGCTCCCGAAAATAGCCCGGCGTGCGCGGCTGCGAGGCGACCCCCGATTTGGGGGGGGCGGGGGGGGTGGCGCGGGCACGGGATGGCGGAACCCTGCCGCCGGGGGCTGCTCTGCCCAGGGCTCCCCCTTGGGACCCTGCTCGCCCCTTTTTCCCCTGGCCCCGCACTTTCTGGCACCCCCCGGTACTTACGGCAGCCCCGGCAGCGGCTCCGCGCAGCGAGGTGCCGAGCGGCGAGGTGCTCGCCCGGTGCCTCACGCTGCTCTCCCGGCGCTACCTCAGCTTGGGGGGGGGGGGGGGGAACAAACAAACAAACAAGCAAGCAAACAAAAATACAACCCGGGAGCGAGCCCGCTCCCAAACTCGGAGGAATAGTTTGAAGGGACGAGAGGGGAGGCAGCAACAGCTCTGAAAGGAGAGTGTAATAGGACGGCGAGAGGGCTGCTGTCCCCTCCTTTCCTCCTCTCCATCCTCAGCCTCCCCGGCAAAGTTTGGGCGCTCGCTCCTCACTCGGGACCCCCCCTACGGCTCCCCGCAGCCGCCCGTGCCGAGCCCGAGCTAGAGACAAGTCTGTTAGAGGGAGCCCCCCTCAGGAAACTTACGTTTGATCTGCCGGGGTTTGCTCTGTTTCCTTCGGGACATGCTGCCGGGCTGCCGCTCCTGCCTCGCTCCAGGTACGGGAGCGGAGCTGAGGGGGGGACAGGGGGGGCCGGGGGCCGGCTCAGCCGACGGGGCGCATGGAGGAGCCGGCGGCCGCCCCGAGATGCCACGGCAAATGACAGGAGAGCCGGGAGAGGGAAGGAGCGTGTGTGCCTGTGCCGGAGGACGAAGGGAAGAGGGACGGGGAGATCGGGGCGGAGAGCGAGGGGGGGAGAGAGCAGCAGAAAGCGCGGAGGGAGGGAGCGGGGGAAGGAGGGAGGGAGGGAGAGAGGAGGAAGGAAGGGAGGGAGGGAGAGAGGGAGGGAGGGGAGAGCTGGCTCCTCGCTCTCTCTCTCCCTCTCTCGCCCGCTCTCTGCCGTTGCCGCTCCGCTCCGCTCCGACTGACAGGCGGCGAGGGAGGGGGCGAGGGAGGGGCTTTCGGGGCCGGGGGGGGGCGGAAAGAGGGGGGCGTTCGTCCCTCAGCCTTGACGGGCGCTGCCCGCTCCCAGAGACGAGCCGGCGTGCAAACCGCCTCCTGCCTCCGGGGTGGAGAGGGTGGGCACGGGGGGTGCCGAGGCGGGAGGTTTCAATCGTCCCGGCGCTGCGGAGGCTGCGGGCGGCGGGGGGAGCCGCAACTTTCCTCAGAGGGAGCGGGCAGGAAAGTCCCCAACGGCCGCGCGGCGGGCACGGGTCCTGGCGCCCCGCTCCGGGCGTCCGCCGCCGTGTCCTGACGGAGCGAACGCTCCCTCCTGCCCCGGGAGGCTCCGAAGCTGGGCAGGGAGGGCAGCGCTTTCCTCCGGGGGCTCCTCACAGCGGTGTCGCCGCCCCGCCGGCGCTGGGTGGGGGGGACGCGGCGCTGCCCGCGGTGCCCTGTCACGGCGGGTACTGGGGGCCTGGTGGTCCGTGCTTGGCCCTGTGATGCATCGCTGCTTGGCTTTTGGGTGAAAGATGGAGATAAACCAACCGTCTGCGTCGCCTTTAATTGGTTTCTGCCCTTGCAAATAGTTATAATAGAGAAATGTGTTTCTCGCACGGCCGAAACCGACATCTGACGCTTCTATTACTAATTAAGTGTTCTGACAAAGCCAAATCGTCAGCTATGCTTGTGTTTACGGTCTGTGTCTTTAGGACAAACTTTCCCTTGAACATGCTGTTTTAATGGCCTAACTCGTCTAATTCCCATGTACACTTGTACAGTCTGTTGTGAACAGCCCGTGCTTTCTATACCTTATCGTGTTGCTTAGCATTGCACACATGTTACCAGATCGCAGTGTTGTCAAACATTAACTTTGCAAAAATCTTGGGGGAAAAAAAAATCAGCCTGATTTCATTTATGCCAAGAAGGGATACTTGATACTAAAACATCTTTATTACCATGTTTCCAGAAATTTCAGATCTGACATATGAATGTACTACGATGTCAAGTGACTTCTTACAACTTCACTAGCAAGAAATAAATGGTTTCTGTTCACTTAAATTGTTAAGCATTTATTTAGCTCGTACGTGTGTAGTCCAACCAAATACTCTCAACAGAATCAGGTTTTAGATTGACCTTTCAAAACTTTGAGTGATTATTTGTTTGAGCAATATTGCAAAAGTCTTCATACAAGCAACATAAATTCTAATAAGACAATATACTAAAATTTCCCATCATATTTTGTTACAAAGCAATGTTTGTAAATTATAAGGGAATTTGCTAAAACACTTTTTATCACACAAGAGAACATGATAGAAACAGTGAATGGTATTAAATATTTGGTTTTTAGATACTTTAAAGGGTCTGAGTAAATAATACATGTTCTTTTGTTAGTTGAAGTGATTGTGGTGTGCCAAATTTGTATTTCAATTTATTCTCCAGAGGTGCAGGCTCAAGTTTAAATACCAGTGTAGTAGTGGTAGCATTTTCATAGTAGTGGTAGTGTTTTCAAGGAGGTATGCTATGTCAGTAGACAAACAGAACAGTCACCACCAAATGAAATGCTGTTATGGCTTTGTTGCAGACTGAGGCTAGAACAGGAGTCTGGACAGACGAGATACCCATCTTTCAAATTAAAGTTAGTATTATTTATATTTGATTTTTATCCATTCTCAGCATTTACTTAAAGTCTCAGAATTAGCAATGTCCTTTCCTTCAGATAGGTTGACCATTTCTGATTCTATTTTGTTGCCTGCCTTTCACACAGTGTCTTCAGGTCAAAGAGATAATTTGGCAGATATCAACTTTATACCTACTGCTGTTTAAATGTAAAAGAATGGAGTTGGGTAACATGTTTCCAACATTTGGACAATATAAAAACTGCAAATTGTAAAACACTGTTTGGCCACTGTAACTTAAAAAATAATATACTTTACATGGTATAGAACAGTTATAAATAAGTGATAAACAGCAATGCAAAATGAAGGAATGCTCAAGTCTGTGTCACAAATAAGTGTTTATTCTTATATACTGTTTAAAGTAAATTACATAAGAGCATCATTACTATGCTGACTCTTACTTTCGTAAATATTTAAGCAGCAGTGTAAGTTAAGTTACATATTTTGTGCATTCTGAGTTATTAAAGCCATATTCTATTTTGTCAGCTCAAAAGAGGGCATATAAAGATGTATTAGTTCTTTGACAATTCAGAGAGATATGCTTGATCACTTAAGGTATTATTACACTTAGTCATTTCAGTGTGTTTTGGACTTGTTTAGCTAAAGCTTAAGAAGTTGTTTATGAAATTCCAAAATGAAACATACATATACATGCTGTTTTAAAATGTAATTAACAGCATAAATTAACAAACAGTTTTCCCTAATTTGCAAAGAAACTTGCAGTTAGTACATTTCAGTACTCTGTGAAAATTACCCATTTTCTTTAGCAGAATGAGTAGCACATAACATGAAAACAGAGATTTAATAGATGTATCTACCAAATGAGACCAGGCCAGAGTGCATCTCAAGAACTGTACATGGTCATTGATACTGTTTAATTGTTAAATCTCAGGTTCTATTCACCACAAATTGTTTTCAATAAGCTGTATTGATAAGGGCACTCTATTGGTGAAGAAGGTACTTGCGTCAAATGGAAACGAGTAATGTGGTATAGCTTTCTCTTAGAGAAATAAACCCTGGAGAGAGAGTCATTCAACCTAGAATTTTAAAATCTTAGGAATTACCTCTGCAAACACAGACCCTCCAAAAGAATGTATAATTTTAACTGAACTACTATAACTATGATGTTGTCCACACCAGGGCTGTAGTATCTATGCCATTCACTGTCTCTTTAAGTATCTGTTTAATACTGCCTCTAGCAACCAGGTAGTGCTCACAGAGTTCCTTTGCCTGCTCAGCAGAGAGCAACATCTGAGCATGGGGACTGGGGAAACAGTGTCTCTAGTTTGTGTTTGTCCATAAACAGGGTACAGACAGATGACTAGAAATAATGGAGTAACGAGTATAGTTTAAAAATTTAGTAATGCTCTTTAAACCAAAACGATAATTCAGTGTGAGCACTGGTGGTATAAACCCATTTCAGTACGCATATGCTCTTAGTCAATTGCTCAAGAAGAAAACTCCACAGAAACCTACTTCTTAATCAGCTCTAGCATTGTTACTTCCAATTATCTCAATATATCTTATGAAGATTCTACTAAGATTTATAAAACCCCTCTAACTGAATTGTTATCACAGTTCAAAACTTAAATTCTTGAAATGCCAGAACACTAGCAAGAAAATAGGAAAATTATAGCTTAGATTTGCAGAGTCTTCAATTGGGCAATTATTTTCCACATAGATGACATGCATTTTTTAAAAAATGCCCTTCTTTCGTGAACATTTAATGATTTTTAAAACAACCTTTCCATTCCATCACTGAGATTTAAAAATAGACTTAAAAATACCACCAAGCAGCTGAATGATCATTTTGAACCTTGAATTTAGAAGCAAAGTTTCCTTTGACTTTTGAAATGAGGAAGAAGAACGCTTCCAATTTGTATTTCTATAACACAAAGGAAAAATTCTTCAAGCAGATACTTCACATGCCTAGGAACCTGCAGAAGATCTGAGGGTGTCCAAGAAGAATGGGTGAGACCAGTGGATATGTATTGCCCTTTCAACCAGTCACATAAACAAGTTAGAACTGAATTAGTATTACATTTTTGGTGAATGTTTTACTCCCTAGGAGTGATCACAACCCTACAGTGAAGTTACTGGCCACAGGATCTCCATTGGTACAACAATGTAGGAAGCCAGACACACAGAGTGCTGGAATCAGTGCTGAGTCAGACTTCATGTTGATAGTCCAGACCTTTGCATCCATTCTGGGAGATCTGCCAGTGTTTAGAGGCCAAACCCCATGTCCACTCCATATGGAGAAGGAAGACTAGCATAGAAATAAATGGTGACCTCAGAAACTTTCTGTGTTCCTAAGCAGACTTTTCCTAAAAAGGGTACGCTCTGGATTTGAATTCATTTTTTGGTTGGTGCGAGGCTTAGTATTTTCCTGGTGTCAGTTTTCAGTCTCTTTTCATGTATTTTTTTAGACCAGAAATTGCTGCACTCTTTCAATAGTTCAGTTATGCAAGATATTTTTCATCTCGCATTAAAATTTATATCTTATTTGTTATCCAGAAATAGTGGCAAAGATTATTCTTCATTTCCTGACTGGATGCTCTCTGATATTGCTCAGGTAATCTTATGGATGAACAAACTGTTAGTCTACCAAACTGCTTAGACTTTTTGGGCAACTTAAAATCAGAATCACGGAATAGCCATCATAATTTTCTTCATAATAATAACAAATGTTCTTTTTCACTGCACAGGATTACAGTAATACTGTGGGGGAAAAAATGCATTTACTTCAGAAAAATTATACATAAAAATAATACATAAAAATATACATAAAAATTATACATATACAACAGCTCCTGATTCTGATGTCCACATTCTCCTTTGCAGAAAAAAAATATACCTCAAGATCCACAAAATTCTACTGTCCAAATGATTTGCATAAGCTAATAGTATGGCATGTATAAGCTAATAATAAGCTAATAATAACCTAATAGTATGCCATGTCTTCAACTGCAAAAGAAAATTCACTAGCTGTAGCATAGCTGGAGAAAGCTTTTTGGTTGAAGAAAGGCACCAACATGGATGCATGTTCAGAATGAGATATTATATCACACATATGGCAGCATCTGTAATGTGGGGTGGAAAGAACAGTGTCCTATGATTAAATATTTCTGGATGCCTCAGTTGTCTGAAATGCAGCCCATTCACCCCCACTGTTTACAGATGGCCATTGAAAACTGAAAAAATCTACTGAAACAAGTCTGTAATCATACACTGCATTGTGAATTTCTGCCGGTAGCAAGACTGTGCAGCCCCCAGCAGCAGTAACTTACTGTTTTGGAATGCAAATGGGCTTCAGAGGCCAGTTCTGTTACAAGTCCCGGGACTTCTGTGTGTTCTGTGACTGACCCTATCCTCCCCAGGAGCATACTACCCTTAGCACAGTCTTAACACTCTACAGTCTGGGCTTCTGAGAGGCACCTTTCTCAGAGATACAAACAGTAATGTAGCATAAGTTTTCTTTCAGCTTCTAAGCACAGAGAGGGAGAAGTTCAGAAGAAAATACAACCTAAAGGAAAAAAAAAAAAAAAAAAGGAATAGTAGAATAGGAGAAACAGAAGAAAAAAATATGGAAGAATGGCTGTGGTGCTGTAAAATCTTTATTTCTATCTTTATTTGTTTTTAAATAAGCCAACAGCAGTATTTCATGTAGACATAGAATAGCACTGAAAAGATAACATTAATGTTGTCAAATTACTCTTTATGACTTCTTAGTGCAACACTCGTAAAGTAGTGACATGAGTATAAAGTGCAACTACAATCAAAGCTTGAACTAAAATAGCATTTTCTTTTCTCCTTGTTCTTTCATTTCACTGTAACTTATATTTCATCCCTTTTGGGAGCAATTAGCAGTGTCTGCATCACAACAAATAGACAAACTAGATATTACGGTCATCTCTGCCCAGTTGTTGTGAAGGATATTGCACATACACACTATTTTCTCAATAATATACACTGAAACATGCTCAAAAAAAAAAAAAAAAAAAAAAAAAAACATGGAAACATGATGATCCCCCTGTATGTACAGCAGTACCTCAGCAGTACCTCTACTGGTTTACCCTTATAGCTTTTTAATCACAGTCCTTAGCTTTTTTAACTCTTTTTTTTTTTTTTCCTTCTGCCATGTATTGCTCTAATGGATGGTCTTGCACAAATGCATAGCGATAAGTGGTAGATTCTGTGGCATAATCTGTGCTTGTGCCCTGTCTGTTCCATCATATTGTGCAAATGATGCTCTCGCCAGTGAGAGCAGTGGCATAATCTCTAAATCAAAATTGATACTGTTTACCAACTGAAAGAATATATAAGACCATGCATCATCATCATCATCATCATCATCATAAATAAGAACAAATGATAAAATGTGTTATAAAATCTTCAACATCTATAAGAGCACAGCATCTCACTTTCAAATTTATTTTTCTCTCAGTAGCCATGGATGTGTTTTGGTTTATTAAGAGGGTGTTCAAAATGTATGCAACTCTTCAATTTATGCTATTATAAATGAAACAAACTACATTAGAAAGGAAATCTTACCACACAAACAGTCTTTCAAAAGTGGGACCCCCTAAGATTTTCTACCTTCAGAACCACCTGCTTTTTGCACAACAGACTTAGTGAAATAAGTAAAAGACATCATAGTCCAGTGGATTGAAGAAGAAAGGAAAATATAGTCCAGAGTCAGTCAGTAGTTTGTAACCCTATATTCTTTTGAGAAAACTGAAATGATTTTTGATATTTCACCTTACATCACAAAAAGCTAAATTACTCTTAAAATTGGTTGACTTAAATATCGTATTGATTTTGCTGATATTAACAACCTACATAATGTTGATCTCTTTCATATTCCATATGATCATTAAAAAAAATATTCAAATTCTCCCCCACTACTTAAATGCACCAGTAACATCCAAAAATTCACATAACAATTCAAAAGTAAAACTATGGTTACAGTTTTCTGAAGTTCCTCAGTAACTTAGAATCCTTTTTAGTCTTCCTTTTTAATCTGTCTTGAAAATAAAATTTAAAATCTGAATTATGCTGCTTTCAGTGATATGGCTTTTGACTAATACTGTTAATTAAGAATTAAAATAACATAACAAGGAGGAAATCAGCATTCTTGATTGTTTCCCAGTCTCAATGATTTTAAAAGGAGTTAAATGGAACTTCTCCAAATAAAAAACCTGAAGAACCACTCCCTCACCATTTCCCATCTGGCACCCAAGGGACTAAGTTGCCCTCAATTTCGTAAGATCATTTTCATCAGTGCAATTGAGTGTAGAGCAATTTTTGTAGTGGTCTCCAATCACAAAACCAAATTAGTTTGCCTTCATTTCACATTGGTGTAAGCAACTGAGTAAAGTACATATATGGACCTTTAATTTCTGTGTGTTAGCCTGAAAGAAAAAAAAAAATGTTGGCTGGCCTCATTCATATAAAATGCTGATTAATAGTTATTAATGAAATGCTGTTTAATGGCTATTAATGAAATGTCTTTACACTAAATATAAAAAAAAAAATATTGTTACAGACAGGATCCACTTCATATTCAGTTAACCTAAAAATCTAACTAGTATTCTAGGCTCTCTCCACAGCAGAACAGACTAAGTAAATTAATTGTCTCTTAAAGTAGATATCCAAATATCACATAACTAAAGATGCCTTACACTGATCCCACCAAACTTTTTAAAATTTCTTGTGTATTATGTTTATTAATCTGTTTACTCCTGAATCCAGAACACTACTTCATTGCCACTAGTAAATAAAAGGTATCTTACTGGGACATGGTCTTCTAGAAGATAACTTCATTTTCAGCAAATGTACTTTCTAAAAAAGTGGTGACTTTTTTGCTTCCACATGTCACAAATAGTTTCAATACATGTTAACCTAACTGGAACAGCACAACAGTGAGCGATCCAATGGTGGCTCCAGAGGCTTTATTTTCCCCAAGATAATGCTGACTTTATTGGTGTGTATAGTCAATATGTAAGCTTGTTTCAGTCAAATTATCAACCCTTTATGTGGTAATAGTTCTATAATGAACACCAAACAGTCTAATTTATGGATCACATATTCCTACTTATATCTTCCTGCTTTTTGGCCACTGACCAACAAAATCCTATGGAGATTTTTGAAATGTGATGCTTTCCCTAGAAGTTGTTGCCATGGCCACTGTCTGGCCATGAAATGGTAGATTTCATGACTCAAATAGCCACAGACAAGTGTATTTATTCAATGAGCTTTTGCACTTATAATTAATTTGCTTTCGCGCACTCCATAGGACTGGTACAAATAAAAAATGCAGAGTTTTATAGGTGAAAATGTTGCTTCCTAGTCATTGATTTCCTGAATTACACACTGGAATTATTAGTGAAGAATTATCTTATTTTAATGTCACGTCACATTATTATTTTTGTTATGTCATCAACAGTACTGTTTCCTTTGCCTTCTCACCACTTGGCCTCTGAACAATATCTGTTCCTTAATCCATAATTTTAGCCTGTATATCAACTATTTGAGACTCCATGTTGTTTCTGGAGTGAGAATTTTAGGATATTAGAATGGAAAATTTACTTCTCTTAAGCTAATGAATAAATCAAACCATTTATCTATTATGTTTTTCTTCTTATATTTCCATGATGTATTATTTTCTTCTGAAGTTTATGGTACTTTGACACCTGGTTTGTCTTTCTCGCTTCTCAGGATGTATCTGCTTGTGATGATAAAAAAATATAATTACTATAAAAGATGATATGGGGCCTGGAGCATCTTCCCTAATAGGAAAGACTGGGAGACCTTGGTCTGTTCAGCCTTGAGAAGACTGAGAGAGGATCTTAACAATGTTTACAAATATTTTAAGCGTGGGAGACAGTGGGATTGAGCCAACCTCTTTTCAGTGGTTTGTGGGGATAGGACAAAGGGCAATGGCCACAAAATGGAGCACGGGAAGTTCCGCACCAACATGTGAAAGAACTTCTTCACAGTAAGGGTGATGGAGCACTGGAACAGGCTGCCCAGGGAGGTTGTGGAGTCTCCTTCTCTGGAGATATTCAAGGCCCGTCTGGACACCTACCTGGGCAACTTGCTCTGGGGAATCTGCTTTGGCAGGGGGGTTGGACCCAATCTCTTGAGGTCCCTTCCAACCCCTAAAATTCTGTGATTCTGTGATTATAAAGAGCTAATAACCTCTTACCTTGTCCTGTAAAGTGAAAAATACTGCATGAGCTTTTGATAAAGACAGATAAACTCACTGATGAAATTTTAATAAAATATCCCAAGATCTAGTTTTTGTTTGTTTGTTGTTGTTTTTTTTCTAAAATGTTTTGTTAGTGGAGAGCATAAAATTTCTTACAAATTTGAGATTGATAAAAATTTCAAGAAGATACACATATTAATATTGTGTGTGGACTGACTACATTTTCAAGCAATGCCTAAAAATAGAAGTGGATTTGGATTTCATATAGTTACCATAAATAGATCAACTGAAGAATGTGTAAGATTAGATTCTGAATCTGTTTTCTAGGACATTCTCCGGTTATACCTATGAAACTTACAGAACAAATAATTTATCCAATTAAATTCTTGTGGGACTAGGAAACATTCTGCCTTTGGGACTGCTTATACTTGTGAGCATTTTCAGTAGCAGTACCACAAGTGTAAATGTGAGATTAAGATTGGAGCTTGACAGTAGCATAGTAGTATTTGTAGGATACAATTTTCATTTTGGTCACTGCTTTATACCATGGATGTACCAACATCTAAATGACTGACATGTGACTCTTAAAATAGAAAACACTTCAAAGTATATGGTAGAAAAACAGTGGAGTAGCTATCAAATGGTTTAAAAATGAAAGTGCTACCCAGATAACTCCTTAGTTTAACCCTGATGCAGCTGAGGTCTGAGATCAGCTTTTGATTATCTTGCTCAAAACCTGGATTGTGAACCTTGTTCTGTACATATTTACTGTATAAAAGATTGCCAGCCAATATTTATATGAAACAAACATTTCTCTTATTCTCAAATGGCGATGAATGTGTGACTTTCAACATTTTTTAACTCTAATATATTCTGTCAGAAGAAAACTGGGCCTGCAGCATCCAATTCAACAACACATACAGCAATGCACTAATTTATTTGGCCTTCTTCTCCACCATTCTGTCTGGGGTTTGGAATAAAAGGCCTCTGGATGTGAGATACAGAATTTACAATAAGAAACATCAGTTTCTACTTCATGCAAACATGGTATTTGATCATTTAAAAAGCAGAAATATCTTTATGTTGATGGCTATGCCTTATTTTGTTACCTATTAGCCACCTCATATATTACTTTCTATTCTATAAGTTACATGGTTTTCTCATCTACCTTTCATATTCTCATTAATATTTGTTAATGTATCTCTCTTGTTCTCTCTGTTAAACTCTGTTAAACTCCCTGTCCTAATATGTTAACCTTAGTAGTATGAACAGTATGAAAACAAAGAAATTTCAGTAAATAAAAAGTCAGGTAATCTGAGGAATGACATATGAATAAAACTGATGAGAACCAAATGAGTTGTAGTGCAGCTAAGATATAAGCTAAGAGACAACATGGGAAAAATATTCAGTAAAAGATAACGTATAAGAAGAAGTAATGTCATAGACTTCTAGAAAGGAAGGTTTAGGCTGCTAATTGAGAAAATAATTGTCATAATGATATTTTACATAATGAAAGTTCCAAAAAAAAAAAGTGAATCATATTCATTTATAGAATCAAAATTTAGATAGGAAAATTAAAAGGAAAATTAATTTTAGATTTTCTGCATTTGGACTATGTGGTGTAATTGGTGACAATCCTACTTCTGAAGTAGGATTCAATCATCTATTCCACAATATGCAAATTGAAGCTCAGCTCTGGCCTTCAAATATTTTATATGATATGAATTCTAGACTGAGATTATAAACAACCGTATACAATATGGTTTTGCTCTACCTCACCAGCTGACCTCCTGCAGTGTCTTCATTTTTCAGACTGCATAAGAAAGTCTTAAGGCCCAGTTCTCCTCTGTGAAACTAATGACGTATCTCCCTTTAACTTCAGTGATGGCAGTAGAAGGTGATGATAATTAATCCCTTATGTTAAAACTATACAAACTTTCAAAACACTAATCAAATACAGATCTTCATCCCAAATCAGTTCATGACATCAGTGTATCCCGGTAGCAATAATGTTAAACTGTTACCAGAGATTCACCATATCACTGAAACAAAGCACAACTGCTTTGCATTATCACTTACTGGTATGCTTAAACAGTATTTCCAAAACCTTCCTTAATTCTAACATAAAGCTAAATGACTCTGAGCAAAATATTTCACTTTATGCATATGATGTATTGATTTTATTGTTAGCTTTTCTTACTTAATATGACTTCTCTGTCTTATAACCATGACTAAGTCTCCAGCTACAAAATGAATTTGATTAAATCCAAGCACTTGACCTTGTCAGCTAATGTCCCTAGATGCCTCTTTACTGACTACCAGTTTCTACGGGCTTCTCAGCAGTGGAACTGGAATATTTATATCATATCCCATGTTCTCTGGCCTCAATAACCGCATCTTTTCCCAAATCATTATTAAAATTAAAAATGATTTAGAAGGATGGACCTTCATCCCTTTCAGGCTGAACTGTATTACTTAGAATGAATTTCTTTCTTCATTACTTCTCATATGGATGTTAGGTTGCCATATACATCTCTAAAACTACTATTCAGAATCTGTACCAATCTTTCTTTAAATAAAATTGGAATTAAAAATAATTCTTGGTGAAAATTATGTTGCCTTAAGATTTTAAAATTCTTGGTTTTGGTAGAATTTAGTGATCACTAATCAAATGTTTTTAAATAGTGGCATTATGATACACTGTCATTTTTCAAGGTGAAATTAGAAACTTCACTGCCTTTCGAAACTAAATTGTCTTTAATATTATCCAAAACAACCCATAATCCTAGTCTTCTACACTAGATCATCTCAAACTATATCATACTTTGAGGTTTAAACACAATTAAAAACCTACCATTTCTTCACTTAGGCCAACGTTTAACATTTTCTTACATCACAGAGGGATGTAAAGAATTGTAACATCAATAACAAATAGTATCATGCACGACTGAAGGTTGTAAAAATTGTATGACCTTCAGTAAATGATAAAACTTCCAACTATTGTTCTGTTCCATAAAATGTTATTCTATACAGGGTTCTGTTGTGTATTAGTGAGGTGTATATGCACACCTTGACTTCATATGATCAAAGAAAAGCAAGCCAAGTGAAGGAGCACCAAAATGGGTATCATATTTAAATAATGGCACCAAAAAAAAAAAAAAAAAAAAAGAGAGAGAGAGAGAGAGAGACTAAGCTGATTGTGAGAATAAACTTCTAATCATAACAGCTGTAAGGTTTTGGAAGGGCTTCCAGCAGGATAAGTGAGTAGAGGTAATCTAAGTCAGGTTCAGATGAAAGAAGTAATTTCAGAGCAGGATCATATTGGATAGACCCTGTGAACACAGGAATAATGCGTGATATTTTTTTATTTGTTTTAGCTACATGTAAAATGTATGTCCTTGTATGTCTCAAAAGATTATAATAGCATTTGTGACAGACCTTTTACAATATTAATTCATCATCAAAACCAAACAGAAGTTTTATAGTCTTATCTGATGCAAAACTTGTACATCATTGGGTACATTCGACATCATAAAATGCCAATATCCCATGGGACACAAACTTACAAACTTTACCTGAAGTGGTCATATTGTATTGGGTTCGTTCCTCCACTGCACTGAAGTAAAGAGGGAAGATAAAGATTCTTTTATGCCTCCACCAGTTCAGCACCATCCTGGAGATAAGAAGCCAAGTCAGCCTTCAGCACAAAGCTAGAGAAATCACAGGGGTGCTCCAGCTCCTGACAACTAGAACAAAACACTCAGTACCCTTTGTCAGCTAGTGCTGAAAGAGCATTCCATGCTGCACCCTTCCCTGCTACTCATTGCCTGTGGACATCACAGACTGTCTGCATGTATGTAAATGTACCTCATCCCTGAAGTTAACAAAAATGAAGCTTTCTATAAAAAATGCTCAGATTCTTGAAAGGAAATCTTATGACCATTTTACTTCCCCTTAGGAATGGAAAATGACATTACAAGACCTTAAAATTTGCCCATTCTTTTTCCAGCAGCCCAATATTTCCTGTGTGTTTTATTAAACACACACATAAGCACAAAAATACACTAAAAGTGAATATGTGTGCATGCATATATTTACACACATATATGCCTACTGACAGCATACATACATATATAATTTTAAAAAGAAGTCCAGAAAATCATTAAACAATGGTGACTCAACTGTAAAAAAAAACAGTAAAATTAAATCTCATCACATTATTTCATATTAAAATCTCTCTCTGATTTTACAATGTCAGATTTGATCTTGCACAGTTTAGGTGCAGTATGTTGCCTCTTTCTGTGAACTATCCTCCTATCTATTTCCTAAGCTGTTATTCCGCACTTGTAATCATGTTATTTGAGTGCCTTATGTATTCTAAAAATAACCATAATAGAAGTTGCATGTAAGCACGAGGTGAGAAGTGATGAACAGGACAGCGACACAGCACAACCAATCATACTGAATGTAAATGGGAGACCAGAACACACTGCACAGCAATAAATGATTATTATTATTACCATTTATAAAGAACCCCAAGGTATCAGAGGTGCTTCAAAGTACTCTTGAAGAAACATATCCCCTCCCCTAAAGAGTTTATAATCTAGAAACATTGCCTGACTGTTTCTTCTCTCATAAGAGTAAAACAAAACAGAATGATGAGCTAAGCTCAGCATTATGTTGGATCATGCTTAAGCTTATACTGCATCAACAGAGTTTATTCCATTGCTTCTTACTTTATACTCTGTTTTTGCCACTAAAGAAGGAGCTATACTAGCAGTTTGAGACTTGTTGAAACTCAGTGTGGAAGATGTAAGTGATTCAATTCACTTGAGTAGCCACAACTTGCAAATGTACTTGAATGAACATAAATTTATTTTGCATGCTCATCACAACTTGAACTGAGTCAAACTTTTACTTCCTGGAGTCATCGTTTCCAAGTGAGACCTCATGCAAAACTTTCATTTGGCCTCCAGCCAATTGTCTGCACTTGTCTACAAGTGTGTCCTGCACTCCAGACCCTTGAACAATGGAAGCTCAGAAGTTTCCGCAAACAAAACTAATACATCGTTTCCACTGCAATAGAAAGTACCCTTCATAAAAGAGACTGGTAAACAATTCCTGAAGAGGAATATTCTTTTCCAAAAAATTAGTTCATCAGTTCCTTTCAAAAACATATATCCCTAAACAAATCCTCTCCTGCAATGCTGACACCAACATTATACAACATCACAGCTGCTAACAAGGTAAATGTCAGCAGGGGTGAACTACATCTTAGACCTGTATGGAAATTATAGAGAGGCAGCATAAGTCTGAAGGACTGTAAAGGAGAGTACAAAGACAAGAACTGGGTACATGATAATGATTAAGAATCTACTATATGGTTTAAATCCTTTATGTTACCATATCAAGTCATGTTCATCAAAGGTACATAAACCTTTTCCTTGTTAGTACTTTACTCTTTTTAGGCTGCTAGGTAGATGCCAGGACAGACTCTTGAAGCTAAACGAGACTAGAAATTAAATGTGGTTCCTCTAAAATTACTGGAATCTCTGCCATTTACTTCAGTGGTATCAGGGCCTCACCTTAAATATTGACAACATTAAATGATTCCAGTGGGATTTCTCAAGGGTTAAAATTCTATTTCATTGTAAAAAAAAAAAAAAAAAGGAAAACTAAATCTCACTTTTAATGAGAATGGGTTGTCTTCTAACCAAATATCATCTATATCACATTAGAATAATATAATATTTTCTTTTTCTGAAGATAGAGTTGTAGCCTGATTTTTTGCTCATCTGTATTTTTCCTTTTCATATCCTCCACAAACTGAGAAAAAGGTAAAAAGGCAACCATTGGCATACAGTATTGAAAAGTAAAACAATTCCTAAAGCACACTTCCACCCTGAAATTGCAAGTAACCTTTAAAATAAACATAACTGAATGAGATTAGAAAACAAAGAAAAATATTTGTTTCCCTCTGGTAATTTAATTTGTGCATATAATAAGCTGGATCTGTAGTCAGTTTTACTTTTTCAGAGAAAATGAGCTTTATTTTTTCCAAGATAATACAGTGATTGTGCCATTCTCAGGGACTGCTATGGGAGAAGTTCATGTGTATGCTTACAATTAGACAGTGGAGAGCTGTGATTATAACATATTTCAGCACATCCTTGACACCGAGAAGACCACTGTTCAGTGTTGAAAAAAAAAAAAAAAAAAAAAAAGCAAAACAAAAAAATACTGCTCTTAGGTCCAGGTCATTTGACCCCCAACATCTGTGGTAAAGTATGATTTTCTCTGCCTATTTTTTTTCCATTTCCTCTCCCTTTCAGCAGAAACTTGGAATTTCTGTTCAAATGCAAAGCGCATATATATATATACACATATATATAATATTATGTATATAATATATATATATAATTGAATCGTAGAATATCCCATGTTGGAAGGGACCCATAAGGATCGTCAAGTCCAACTCCTTGCACCACACAGGTCTACCCAAAAGTTCAGACCATGTGACTAAATGCACAGTCCAATCACTTCTTAAATTCAGACAGGCTTGGTGTAGCGACTACTTCACTTGGGAGCCTGTTCCAGTGTGCAACCGCCCTTTCAGTGAAGAACCTCTTCCTGATGTCCAGCATAAACTTCCCCTGCCTCAGCTTAACATCATTCCTGCAGGTCCTATTACTGGTGATTACAGAGAATAGGTCACTTGCCTCTCCACTCCCCCTCTCGAGGAAGTTGCAGGCTGCAATGAGGTCCCCCCTCAGCCTCCTCTTCTCCAGGCTGAACACGCCCAGTGATCTGAGGCACCTCTCATATGTCTTTCCCTCTAGGCCCTTCACCATCTTTGTCACCCTCCTCTGGACACTCTCCAACAGTTTAATGTCCTTTTTGTACTGTGTTGCCCAGAACTGCACACAGTAATTGAGGTGAGGCTGCACCAGCACAGAGTAGAGTGGGACAATCACTTCCCGCAACCGACTATATATATTATATATATATGTATATATATTTTTTTTTTTCATTCAAGAAAACATGGAAAACTCTGTGTGGAACTGAATGAGAAACCAAACTGTAAGGTTTTGGGCTTTTTATGGCTTCTCTTTTTACTAGGTTCTTCAAAGCTGAAATGGAAAAGAGAATCATCCATCTTCTGCCTCCTCTGGGAGGATCTGGGTCCTCACAGATCTCGAGGTTTGGGACTCTGGGCAAAGTTCACATGGGAGTGCTGTCCATTTGTGGATTCCAGTTGTTCATAGAATCATATAACAGATTGGGTTGGAAGGGATCTTAAAGATCATCCAGTTCCAACTTCCCTGCCATGGTCAGGGACAACTCCCACCAGACCAGGTTGTCCAGGGCCTTGTACAACCTGGTCTTGAACATCTCCAGGAATGGGGCATCCACAGCTTCCCTGGGCAGGTTCCAGTTTGTTCCCAGTTTTGGAATTGTTATACAGAGAGTGTAAGCATAGGAATAAGGAAGCTGGGGTCCACCAGCAGACAGCCAAGTGGGATACCCTGTGGGCTGCCAGGAAGCTCTTTTTGGGTTTCATTGGAAGTCTGGCAAAATTGAGGAGTCATAAGAAATACAGTTTTGCAAAGCTGCTGTTTTTTATGAATAAAATCAGTTTGAAAGAAACTTATGAAGTTCCCAAAGGAATAAGAGAAAATATTGAAAGGGCTGTATTTTCAAGTATGTCTCCAGCTTTCTGTTGAGTAGGAATGTGCCCTAACTGAATGCTGTGGTATGCGTGGGAGGAGCCCAACAGTGCTAGAATGTTCCTCATAATTTTCAGGTAATCATTATTTATAGGTGATGAATGTCAATAAAATGCTGTCAATTCACCTTGATTAGGAAAAGAGCAGTGACACATGAAAAATATGTATGCTCGAAGCAACCACTAGAGGGGAACTTGCAGTCACGCAGGTAAGGTAGCATCCAGGTTACTGCCTATCTTGGCTTTATTTTCCAAGTGAGATTCTTCAGTAATTAGTGGCAATTTTTGATTTGATTATTTTATTTTATTTTATTTTATTTTATTTTATTTTATTTTATTTTATTTTATTTTATTTTATTTTATTTATTTTTATTTATTTTTTTATTATTATTTTTTGTATAGGATGTATCAATAGACTTGGTATTTCAGAAGGGAATATATATTATTATTTTTTTAATAAGACCTGCTTCTAGATTTCTTCCAAAATTTCCCATATGGAAATTTGCTTCTTGTTCAGTCTAGCAGTAATGCAATACGGGATTTTAATAAAAGAATCAAATGTGACTGTCAACTGAGAGAGTAATGGTATTGGATATCTTGTGCTGAGAAGTAGAAATAATACTACACAGGAAATATCAATATAGATTAATCTATGGCTATGGATTTGACCATTTATTAAATTGGTTTTAGTTGTATAATGTACATTAAAGTGAGATAAATTCACAATTCACATTTCATTGATTTAGCTAAGTTCAATTGAGAATTAGTGTTGTTGTTTTGTGTGTTTACATTTGACTTTTTCTTCCTAGAAGCTTAATCAGTGTAAGCTTACATAGCCAATATAACCTGCTGTGAAAGCTTGGATCTTTAATACTGCACCATAAGCCATGCCACTGAGGTAGAAAATTTACTGCTGGCCAGAAAAATAAAAATACCCTCCCTTCAAGATTATGGGGTATACTTCGAAAAGATCTCCAGCTGGTCTTCCAGTTAGTTGGTTTCAGAAAGGCTATAGCAGACATATTAAAACATAATTGTGTGCACTGAAAACTGCATACATAGGAAAGATATAGGAAAGACATGTAAATCAAAACTCTAATGCCTTTCTGTACTAAGAAGTATATTAAATCTAGTGATTCTCAACATCTACAAACTGCCCAAATGCATAACACTACATGTGTGTATGTATGCAAGAAAACCTTTGACTTGACTTAGTGGAAACCTTTGGAAAAAAATCATTATATTTAGTTCTTTTACTATGAAATATTTGTTTTTCAGTTCACAGGATAGAGTGTTTTTCTTATCTATCTTATAATAAGTGTATGAGTTTATGATAAAAAATGTATATAATAATAAGCCAGGGATGTTCATATCTCCCTTTAATATATATGGTTTGATTTTACTATTCTGTATGTATCAACAGTTATTATATAACATCAAATGGCAATATATACCTTTATAGAAATAATTTCCCATCAGTCAACTTTGACATGGTATTGTAGAAACAAGATGATGGAGAATATGACAAAGGAGAATTGTACCTATTCAGACTAACAAGAGCTTATCTTAAGAAAAGCAAAAAATACAACTACTTTACTCAGATAACTTTGAGTTCATCTATTTACGGAGATATATATATATATATTTACCATTGAATAACAAAATGTTCTTGCAGTTTTGCTTGTAATAAATGGGGATTCCATTATAAGTAGGCTTTGTAGTTTAACTACATATTTAAATTATTCTAAGAAAAACAGCTTTGCATTGCTACCTATAGGTTATCAGCAATGTTGTTCAAAGGAGTAACAACAACATAATTATTAAGTTGAGAGGAGATTCAATACCCAGATTGATGGCATTTCTAATTACTTCTGCTAGTAAAACCAATACCTGGGTTTTTATATTTGATGAATTTCTGTGAGTCATTGGGTCAAACCCAGTTACTTTTCTTAGTGTCCATGTCCAGAAAGACATGGAACTCTGATTGCCATGTCCTGAATCTAAAAGCACCTCTGTAGCAGTCTATAGCTTTCTAGCATAATACTTGGCACACATCTCTTTCCATATTTTAAAATATGGAAATTCCTGAATAGATTGTTTTCAAGACACTGAGAATTGCCATTAGAATGGTGAATGGTAAGAGGATAGGAAAATCCCACAGGATAGGAAAATAACACACAAAACTTCTGGCATGAAGGTAGGATAAGATATTCTAGAAGGTATCCTAGTCTGGGAGAAGAGAACAAGAGATGTATCTAGAAACTCTACAATGAAGTAAGGAGGTGAGTGAGCTGCAAAGAGTTTGCAGAATACAGGGAAATGGGGAAGTTAGTAGCCAGTGCACTTGGAGAGGAGAACAAAGGCACCCCAGGGTTCACAGTAGGCTTGACCTATGGAGGTAATGCACTATGTGACTCTCTTGTTGATGAAACAACAACAGTAATAAAGGATTATTTTTTCTGGCACTCAAAAGCATGTTACATAGTACAGCCTTTGATTGATAGTAAAATTAAATTAATATTAAATAATCTTGAAATTACAATACTTCTCAAAGGGCTTTTGATTCTATAAATGACTGAAGTAAACATAATTTTAAAGTAAATTTGTAAAACTGAATTTAAATAAACTAAGTTGGAAAATCTACCTAACCATAGCCACTGCTACTTTGCCATACATGTTTTCTAATATTACCCAGTCTTCACATACTGCAATTATAGGTGGTGAAAAAATGCTCAAAACAAAGAAAATATGCAGATAAATTTGACTTCGTTCAAATTCTACTTTTTACCACATTTTTGAGAAAAGTTGATTCTGCAAATTTGTTCATGAAGGTAATGACAATGTTGTTAAAGGCATATCTTCCTTTCCTACCTTCCCACCTTTCCAACCTCTTTCTAATCTCTTTCTCATAAGCTGGTGTATAGGTGGACCTTGACAAAACTAGAATTGGAAAATTTTCTTGGCCTCCAACTCTGCAAGTAAGTGGTCTATTTATGATATGTAAATGGTCTTTCTCATTGCCCTACTGCTACTCTATCAAAAGGGAGATGGAAAACACTTCTTTGTAGGAATTGATTTTTTACTCTCTTCCCATTCCCCTCCCCCCCCCCCCCCCCCCTTTTTTTTTTCCTTCTCTGTTGTTTTGCTTCTTCTATTACATTTTTTTTTCTGGGTTTTTGCTGTTGCCTTTTCAGAGATCAAGGAAAAACTTTCTTCTTTGCTGTTTGTGCTTTCCTCTGAGCACAGGAGAGATTTTCTGAGAAGGATCGAAAATATAGCTCAAGTTTAGCAGATGTTAAGAGTCAGTTAGAGGTAACTAGATCTCTCTTCATTTTCTTAAACCACAACATGTTTTGACAAGTTATCCAGAACAAAGAAATCTTTCTTAACTGGTGTCCATGCCTGTTATTACAAGAGTGGTAGAGTATGCACTGCAGTGAAACACTTGGCAGTGTTATTCCTTGCTTCTGTGTTCAAGCATTTTCCTCTTTTTTTTTTTTTTTTTTTTGACTGATCTGCCTCTCAACTGAAAGTAATGTTTAAATATGGGCAGCTTCCAGGCCCTATTTCATCTCAAGCCTATTTGGCATTGCACTGTAGCTTCAAGATTTTCCAAGCAAGTCTAGAGGGACTTGAGTCCCTTAGTTTCAGTACCTGGTAAACAGCTTGTTGTGATTCCATTTTAAAATAAATGCTAAAGAAATGCTGACTTACTAAATATAACTTGATTTCACTGATGCTCTGAATTTTGTGTCTCTATCTTTCACATTCATTAATAAAATGTATCACACCACTATTCATAGCATTAATTTGTTCTTATGTGTGTAACTGATGTTTATGATTAAGAGAATGAAACCTAATAGCTCTTAAAATATACTTTTTTACTACCTGCTCCTGCTCCTGCCCTTTTTAGGACATGAATTTCGTTTCATTTGAATTTCACTTATGACAGACTATCACATATGAAACAGAAACCAATTCATGTTTTTATTATTAATTGCAATAATTGCCAGCAATAAATTTATTATGCTTATTTCTGAAAATGCCATATATTCATGTTCATAAGTCCTAGCTGATGAGTCTAATCAATGTAATTTTCAAAGTCCAAAGAAAATTACATTTCCTTAATTTGATAGAAAATTACATTTCCTTAATTTGATGGTTTAGCAAATTTTGAGAAATGAAGCTACTTATACTGATATGTACATAAGTGTTAAGAAGTTGTTTAACCTTATTTCCCATCAGTAGTACATAGCCATTTCTTGTTTTGAACAAAGAATTATGGCAACGTATCAACACTTCATAAAGATCTACTTTATATTTCATGATTGGTAAAGTGCATGCATAATGGTAGAAAATAAGCAAGATGAGCCACCCACCACACAGGATGAAAGATTTGAAGAACGTTTTGTCAATAAAGCAACAAAATATCCAACTTCAAGATTCAAAAGTTAATATCTTGAACCTGTATACCTAGCATCTAAATATTAAGAAAGTGTACACATTTTTGTTACATGTTTTGGTCTCTTTAATGACTTATTTAAAATGTATCATGCAACAGTTTACATTATGTGCACAATCTCTTGTGTTATACTATCATAGAATCATAGAATCATAGAATATCCTGAGTTGGAAGGGACCCTTAAGGATCATCAAGTCCAACTCTTGACACCGCACAGGTCTACCCAAAAGTTCAGACCATGTGCCTAAGTTCACAGTCCAATCTTTTCTTAAATTCAGACAGGCTCGGTGCAGTGACCACTTCCCTGGGGAGCCTGTTCCAGTGTGCAACCAATACAGTACTATACCAAAATACAGTACTATACTGTACTGTAATATACTAATCTCAAACTCAAGTTTAAAACATAGTATTGTAATGTACATCACAATATCCTTTGCCTGCTCAGCTGTTCTAAGCAGAGTTGTACCTTGGAACAAATCACATAGCAGATTTCCTCAGTTTTATACATTATTTTCACACTTTGTTCCTATGACCAACAGAAGAATTCATCCAGCCATGATGGTGAATATACAGAGAATACTGCAAACACTGAATAAAAGAAAATTTGGTGCATTTAAAGTGGATTTCCCTTCTTAGAAGAAATGAACTACAAAACAATCTTAACCTTTGCTTGGTAACTAAATGCAGTAATGT
Organism: Aythya fuligula; assembly: GCF_009819795.1. Lineage (NCBI taxonomy): Eukaryota > Metazoa > Chordata > Aves > Anseriformes > Anatidae > Aythya > Aythya fuligula. The sequence continues at coordinate 139,621,499 of NC_045560.1, read as the reverse complement.
CCCATTTCTAATGTTTGTGTTATCTAAAGAAAAACTGGAGAGGAGTTATTTAGAAAGCCTCATTAGAAGTGATTTATTTACCAACCCACAAGTGTATAAATACCTTACCAGTACGTCTCAGCTGTACAAAGACTATTAGCTAAAAATGTGTGCTGAGATGTAACATAAGTTTAAAAAAAGCTGCACTCTTAAATGCACTATTTACATAAGTGGGTTCTAATTTACAAAACAACATATACAAGCTCATGATTCTTGAGCATTTGGTGTAGGTAATAAGTCAGAAGCTTAGTGGCTGAACAAAATATTCATTCTTCACAAAAGTACTCTCTTTTCAAGAAAAGTGTTGAAAATACGTCATCCTTGGGAAGCCATTTTATATACATTGAGAGGATCCTAATAAAAACCTTCTATCAGGAGTCTGAAGAATCACTAAAAACAGGATAAGATCAATACTGAAATAAATTGGATAGCAAACAATTTAACAAAATACATTTTAAAATATCAGTTATAGAATTTAAAATTAGATAGTTTTGTCTGTATATTTGGTTAGACACTGGGCAGTTGGAGAACAAGATTAATTTAAGCTTTTCCTTCGCAATCTTAAATATGAAGCCTGAACATGTAATATATTTCTATATGCATGCAATATATGGTTTGAATATTGATATATTCAATCAATACTCAATGTGTTCTAAGTATTTAACAATGTTCCACCACCACAAAGCAGTAATCAAGGTTTCAGGAGGCTGTGTTACAGAGTTGGAGCTCTACTGTCTGTACTTACTGCTCCCCCTGAATAATATAGCTGGCTTTTCTGTAACTTACTGGTGCTCAGCTCATGCTTAAAGAGTACTCAGATGAGGCTTAGTGAGATTCAAAGTACTCCCAAAACCTAAAATATTTGAAGTGCATTCCAGTGCTGTGTCTTTGGGCAACATGCTCTAGGTGGCCCTGTTTAAGCAGGGGGTAAGACCAGGTGACCTCTAGAGTTCCCTTCCAACCTAAGCCATTCTGTGATTCTCCCTCCGCTTACAGAACTAGTGTCACTAAACAGCAGCTAAGGACTGGGCTGATAATGAGATGGCTCTTTTGCCAAACTGCAAAGGTAGGTGTCAGCTGCATATCTTTATTGACAGTAAGTTCAAATTTACTTGGGAGATTAACCCATCTCTGAGGGTTCATCTGTTAGAAGACAATATCACTGTCTTTCTTTATTGTATTTGCAGTATTTTGCTATTTCTAATGCAAATTAAATATTACACCCCTATACTGGCAGATTGTCAGTATGCTGCTTGGTATTTTAAAACTTATGCATTTGGCAGTATAGTAGTAATTCAGAAAGTATCTGTTTTCTACAGCCAGACATTTTCTGAAGATTTTTGATGTTCGAGTAAGAGTCCTTAATATTTCAGGTTCATAAGCAAGAGCATGAGCAGAATTTGTGTATCTTCAGTTTTCCATTAGAAGGATGTACATCTTTGTTATTGTTTTTCAGGTTGGGAGATACTAAATATTTGACTTTAATAATATTTGAATATAACATTCATGTTTCAAAAATAGCTTGTTCTGGTAACTAAAGTACAGCATAACATCTCTCTGTTCACCATCATCAACAGTACATCATAACAGCATATCATCTCTGGATGATCAAGGCTGTTCTATACTGTATAAAGTATCTTTCATTCTGATGTTCTCATGATGGAACATCATGATGTTCTCATGATGGAATATGACCAGTGAAGAAAAATTAAAAAGGCAAGGGAGAAATTATACTAAGGGCTGAAAAGAAAACTGAAAAATCTGAATCACTGAAACAAAATTGAAAGGTAGTCTTCATAGAGACAATATATTTTTCCACCAATGTTGTAGCAGAGGGCCTAAGATTTTGGATTTGCCTAGTCAAGAAAGGTGAAGATATTAATGATAACTCATTGCAGAATAGAAAAAGTTAAATAATACAGCATCATTATTCATAAATAATTACCATTCAACTAAGAATGGAGGAACAACCAGGAAGAAAAGAGCAAGGGAAGGAATTACTTGAGGGGAGAAATACATTAAAAAGAGAACTGAGGAGACCTGAAAAAAACACAGTAGAAAAGCCTTCTTGCACAGCAGAAGTCACCACTAAAAAGTGAAAAGCATGTTATATAAGGCAGGAGCAAAGCTATCTATAATAATATATTGGAAGGAGATTAAAAAAATAAATTAAATATATAGAGCCATAGAAATGATCCACATATGTGAGAAATCTACAGTTGTCAGAAGAACCATGTAGGTCAAAGAGAGTAAGAAAAAATAATGAAATACAGGCTGCAAAAAGAAGTAGTCACTTAGTCACTAACAGCAAGAAGTGATTTCTACATAATGGCCAAATTGCAGTCTAGACTGCTGTTGGGAAAAGGTAGCACTGAATAACAGAAGCTTGGGAAAAATAGAGGAGGAGATTTTCTTTAAGGAGAAAAAGGTATAAGTCTGTGCAATATTTCTGAGGACGCTCCCTTTAATTAACAAATTTAGCAAGATCACAGAAGCATGAAAGGAGAAAAGATATGAAAGATGTAGGTATGGAAGTAGATACCAGCCTGGAGTCATGTTCACAACTGAGAAAACTGTTAGATTGCAAGGGAGAAATAAATCTTTTCAACTACCCCCAGAAAACACTGGGAGGGAAGAATAGCCAGGATGGTTAGAGAAGAGAGTTATTGATATGGAAATGGAGCAGTGGCCACAAGCATACATCAAAATGAGGGAGAAAAAGAAATTAGACTGAATTTGCAATGGTTAGGCATCCCTATGGAGTATCTGATGAGATAGATTTACAACTCTCCAAGCAAGCCGAGATAGCCCTGGCAAGGAGATGAATACCTGAATAGGTTCAGCTTGTACTGAACCTGTCCACTGACAGCAAGAGGCTATAGAAGCCCTAAGACAGTATTTGGGGATGTCACAATATTTGTTGTGTACCAGTGTGTCACAGTGCAGTCTTCCTTTGTGGCTTGGTTTCAGATGCTGAGCATTAAAGAGAACTACAGTTCTGTTTGAGGGGTCTTCTCGGCTTATGACCCAACTCCAGGAAAAGGCAAGTGCAAAGCATGCAAAGCCATACCCCTCTCTAGCACAGCAGTGCTGGGGCACTGCATATCTGACAGGAAAAACATGCAAAAATCAGCAACCTCCCTGAAGGAAGGGAAAGACACTGCAGAGAGCAAGGAGCAGTGTGTCTTTGGTACAGTCTTCCAGCCACAGGTAAGCACAGACCATGCTGCTGCAGAACAACCTGCAACTTTCTGGAGTCCTTGGGAGAACAAATTGCCCAGGGGCTGGGAGAATTCACACTACTCTTCAATAGGCGAGATGATGGCTATGAACAATAGCCATCAGCTATAGTAAGTGTATGCTCTGGGCAGTTCCTAAAGCTTTGAGAGTCTCATTACTGTCTCCTCTCCTGTAAAATTTTGCAATGTTATCCACAATACCTATGAAAAAGTATATCAGCAAGTGAAAATTCCTAATAAAATAAAATAAAATAAAATAAAATAAAATAAAATAAAATAAAATAAAATAAAATAAAATAAAATCTTTTTACCACCAAAAGGGTATACATGCAAAAATAAAAGCACCATTCTGGAACATAGCCTACTGTGTTTAGAGCACTGACTTATACATTTGAATGCCAAAGAAGGCTGAAAGTACTGAAAAATTCATATGCATTTTATGTGTGAAGTGGCAAATCAATTGACAATGACAATATGTGATAGATATGTGAATAAATTCTGGTAGTGGACATGTTTAAATATAATCAGAACTTGATGACAGCGAGTATACTAAATGCCCTGAACTTTGTAAACACAATGTGCAGAAATAAGGATGTTGCATATGAGTAATGTAGGCATGGGTATGGGTGAGGGACTTTGGAACTAAGTCAGTCCTGTTTCCCACCAGACAATTTGAATTCTGTCCTTACCATTGTACCCCTGGCTTGCTCCTTTGGCAGCATTTTTCAAGGAGGCTGTATGTCAATAAGGGTAATTTTGAATCAGATAACATATTTTACACTGGATAACTCATTAAACAATATTAATAGCTGGATATTATAATAACATTTACTTCCATCATTCTGAGAGAATGCAAACTTTCCTGAACTCATATTTCTTCTTTTTGCTGAGGGTGACAGGATATAGTGGAAAATTCAGCAAGTTTCCAGAATGCTAAAAGTAGCTTAAATAGTTTTAGGTACATCAAAACAACTTACATGCATGAAGTTTGCCAAGTAGACATATTTCATATTTACGTTGTGAGGATTATATATTTCAAAAAAACTATTAATTAAAAAATAAATAAATAAATAAACTGGCTCTTAGAAGATGAACATAACACTTTCGCAGGTAACAAGCATGTAAATAATCATTTTTATGGAAACATATGTAGGTAAATTTAAAAATGTATGTATAAGTATATGTGTATCTAATCCTGTACAAGCACTGATTTGATGAATGAGCTTGATCCATGCTGTATCTATTGGTATTTTTCAGTATATTTAATTTTAATTCATTTATTCATGGTTTTAACCTTTGTAAGAACATCAGTTATTTAAATGAGTAGAAGGTAAACCACATCAACAAAACTGCAGGGTTTAATGTTGAAGATAACTGACATGCATGAAGTCATTGTATTAAAATATTGTTTTTCCTATTGTTTAGCACAGATGGTGCTGGTAATTAATATTGTGCTATTTTTTCATCAGGGGATTCCCTGATTACAAAATTCACGCAGTATGTAATAAACTGCTACATTACTCTGTATGAATAAATGATTTATGATTTATATATTTATTAATGAGAAACCTATTATCCCAGATGCAAATTATGCTATGTTTCAAAACTTCTTAAGAGATATTTCTGGAAAAAATCATTTATTTTTATAAAATCCATACTCTGTGCAATACCACGTACTATCTAAGAGATCCTGTTTGAGATCCTTTTCTAAAGGCCTTATGCAAGTACTGATTATTACCAATAAACCACGATGAACATTAGAAATTGCACATCTGATTCTTCCTGCAGAGGACATTATATGTACAGAGTTAAGAATATTTTTTTCTATCTTTACCATATGAGGGTAAAATTTCTGTTCTGTGCACCATCTTTATTCCAGGGGTTTGTTGACAGCATATTTTTAAAACACTCATTGAAATCAAAGCATATATTCTATAAACTAGTTTCTAAATTGGAGTGTAAAAGCATGTTTGTGTGCGGATACCTATAGTTACTCCATCTTTGCTAAATATTGTACATTTTTTTAACTTTAAGTGCATTTTGCACTGTCACAAATATGTCCATGGGCAGTATGAGCAAATGCCAGGAAAATCCAGCTGTCCAGCGTTGGGCACTGATTTGACAAATCTCTGATCTGTAGAATGCTCAGCTTTTCCTACTGATGCAGACAACTGCCTTAGCATTTGCACTCCTTTCCCAACCTGCTAACAATGTTAGCAGTATTATCTCAATGGTAGCAGTATTATCGCAGGCCACTTTCTAAACAGGACACGCTGTCTACCCTCTGAAACTGCAAATACAGGAGCCTGCTGTCCTGTTTGGAGCAACTCCTGTGGTGAGTTTGGCAAGAATATGCAAGACATTCAAGAAACATGAAATATCCTTTAATCACCCACTAACTACTAACTGTACTAAATACTAACTGTAGCTAGTATAAAAAAACCCTCATACTAATTCTGCAGTATTCTACCCAGAAGTGGATTTTTATCAGCTGCCTGTAACCTCTTGTTTTTGACCACTTACATGCTACAGATACAGATCATAGTCTGTATTAGACACAAAATGCCCTGGTTTTCCAGAAGAATGTTTTCCTGAAGAATAACTTGAATTTTGTTTTTCTCAAAATGAGACTTTCCACCTGCTACTTTTTAACATCTTTATCTTCATCTCCTGATCCTAATCTGAAGACAGTGAAAACTTTGCTTGTGACAGTTTGAGATTAGGAAAAAAAAAAAGTATTTTCTTCATACCTGCTGGGCTGCCTGATGTGGATCAAAACCTGTGTTCCATAATAATTACATACGTGGGAACATTCATCTAGAGAAGGTTGGAACTTCATACTCTACCTGAGCCCCAATAAACATCCTACTCAAGCCCTTATGCTTTTCCAAAACCTAAAAGAGGAAATCTCTTAACAGAATCTTTTTCAGTAACCTTCCCAAGCTTTGCAGTTGTACAGATTGTATTTCATTTCATTCATATGTAATTTGGACAGTACATTTTGAACCAAAAGGTTCAAACATGAACATGAGGTTCAAAACTCAACATGAGTTTTGAATAGGTCAGAAAAATGAAACTTAAACAGCCATATCAAAGAAAAATATGTTTGTCTTCTGAGTAAGGGTGCAAACAACAGCATCTACCTTCATGCTTCTACATGCTTCTACCTTCATGCATCTACAACTTCATGGTGCAAAAAATCGTATTTCTAAATCAGTTGATATTTTTCTGAACAAATTTGTGATTACTTTTACTGCAAAAATAAGTCATTTCCTGTATTCAACAGATTACAAGGGTATTCTCTTAAAAATATGTATTTCAAAAGCATAATGGATATAGTTTCTATCTCTGGCTTTAATTCTCAGATATTAATATACTTTGTTCTGGAGATATGTGCAGATGGCTATAAAATAGATGAATAATGTAATTAATAATTGCACTTAATCATTAAGAGTAAAGCAATAGAAAATTTGAATGTCCATCTATTCTGTACTATATCATCACCTTTAAAGTATAATTTTTTTTTTTTAAATCAATACCTTTTAGCTATTGCAAGTGTTATAATCACTTTAAATCAAATTGAGTGATGTTGGATATTATTTACGTTTTCATCAGGCTTTTTGCAGATTTCTTTCAAGGTTTCTGTATTGGTATGCATCACTAACAGGGAGGACAAAATGATGTAATTATAATGTAATTTGTAAGTAAACGCATGTTCAGTTTAAAAACGTGAAATTATTTTCCCCTTCAAATTAATACAATATGTCATATGCTATGTTTTACAATCTACAAATTTATTGTGACAGTGTTAAATTTGAAGAAACTCTCTGGGAGGGTGTTTTTTTTTGTTTGTTTGTTGTTTTGTTGTTGTTGTTTTTTCACAAAAATGGCATATACATTTATGGGAGTTCTTTAGAGTGCCTTGATTTGTTAAGCTACTATAACATGAATTAGAACATGAGAATGCAGAATATATATTTACCCCATAAACATCTTTTAAGAGAAAAGCAGTATTTCAAAACAGACTACTACTGATACAGTATATGGTATTTACATTGTTTTGTATGGAAAACAACACTGTTGTTTTTTTTTTTTGTTTGTTTGTTTGTTTTTTAAAGAAACATTTATCATGAAGCTATTAATTGATCCTGTTACCTTTTTAATGGAAAGATATTGCAAGTATAATAGTAGCTCCACTTGTAAACTGTCTTGCAGTTCTCAGCTCTCTATTAAATATTACTGTAATGTAAAATTTGATTGTTTCAGATTTTCAATAGAACAATTTAAGAAAGGACTAATAATTCCTGCAAGGAAAGCAGTAATACAGCTGGTACTGATCACCGAGACTCTTTTCTTAAAGTGGAAAATGAATTGCTTAGGATTTGAGCTTTCCACAGGATTTTTCTTTACTGTTTTCTGCATGAAAATATTTAATGAATATGGGAGGTGAATGTGTAAATATGCAGCTTTAAGCTAGTATAATAATCTTTCTTTCAAATTCATCTTTCAAAAATACAATGTTGACTAGTTGCACAAAGAATATTAGTCCAAATCATAGAGGATTTGTCTTAAATAAAAATACTTGAATCACATATTATCTAGTGCTTAATGAATCTGTATACAGAGGACTTATTTTTTGATAGTAGTGGAAGAATTCGAAATGTGTAAAATGAATCTGTGTACTATGATGTTTTCTACTTTATGAGTTTCTGCTTTGACTAGTTGCTCTAACTCTTACTTAAATATGTTTACTTGACCATACTTGACCCATGAGCAATAATTAGGGACAAAAGAAAGCATCATGGAAACAACATTTTATAGAAACTACAGAGTATTGGGGGGTCTTGCCATGGCAGACTTCTCTCATGCAAAATTCCCAATATACATCCTTTCACTGGCCACAGTTTAAAACAGGTCAGGATTATAACCATGCATCCAAAAGAACAGCTTAGGCCCAAATCTCCGATCCGTAATCTTCGATTCGTAATCTTCGATTACGAATTTGTAATTGCGACACGGGTAAGCAAATGTGCATGTGCAAATACAAATCAGGTCTTTGTTTTTAAAGTCATGTTTCAGTTATTTCACAATTAATTTATGATGGGATATTTTTGATATATACAGGATAATACAACATGAATGTAAGAAATTGTACTACTGTAAGAAACTGATACTATGGAATATCTGTTTAGTTTAACAAATATACATGTTTGGGGCATTATCTAAAAAAAAAAAAAAAAAAAAAAAAAAAAAAAAAAAAAAAACGTGATAAGGGATGCAATTCAAATAAATTAAAAGTTAATATTTTATCCAGGACTAAGCAGAAGCCTAGAGCTAAAGGTAAATGGCTTTTTGTACTTAGGGGAATAATAGTTTTAGCATTATTTTTATCCTTGGAATTGTACCATTAAAACTTCCTACATCATATTTGAATTTTCTTTTTGTTTTATTCTGCCAAGTATCATACCTCGGGATCAATAAGTAGATCATAAACTCCATTTATTTCATTGAGCAATTACAAAAGTGATCTATGGAAGCTGAAAATGTGGTAGTAGGATGTGAAGTAACATTTTAAATCTCTGTAAGTGACATCCTTATGGGGAAAAAAATAAAATAAAAAACAATGCTGGAGTTATGGATACTTCTGTTCCAAAAAAGTGATGGGAGTGAAACAAGTACAATGATTCAGAGTGATTTCATACCTTGTTGTCTACAGCTGTTATCCTTTACTTTTGGTGATACATTGCAGATATTCATTATTCTCTTTAGGGTATCTGCACAGCTCTGACCATATTTTAATCTGTATGCTGAACTTTTTACCCAGTACTTCAGTGTTTGACAGTAGCAGGAGCTATACATGAGGATCTAGGATAGCATATGGCCTGAGGTCCAGCTGGATGATTGAGAATGTCATTCCAGACGCAGGTTTGGATTGCTCAGTAATTAGCAACTGACTGTTTAATATTGTTAACTCATTTTTTCTTTGCAATTCATGTCCTGCTTTTCAAAATTCTAAAAGCACAAATTGTGTGAGTGCCAGCAAAAAAATAATAGTAATGAGCTCATTTCCATAGCGTTGGGCCCATTTTCATGCTGACTGATGATGGTTTCCAAAACTGAGTTTTACTGGCAAACAAGGTCCTGCTAGCATTGTCCTTCCAAATGCCTGGAGGAAATAATCCCAGGTTTCAAATGGAAAAATAAAAAATATGCTCAGTTCTGACTAGTTTTTAGCTTTACTAGGTTTTGATCTGCAATGGCCCATATGAAATGTAGCTTTGGAAAAAATGAATTTTACTTCGTTAACAGTTTGAAGTCATTTTGTTCCTGCTCATTAGATGCCACAGATTCAGACATTTGGGCTCCCCTTGCTCTCCCTCTCAGTGAGGCAAAGAGACTTACTGTGATTGTCAAATGTTGGCAACTATAAGACTTTGCCTTTTCTATTCCCAGGCTACAATCTGCCTCAGAACAAATCTGCAGTGGGAAGTTTTTCCTGGAGTGATTTGCACTTCATTGTTGAGGTATTTATGTAAAACAAGCAATGGCAAAGCCATACAGATGTGGCACCAACAGGGAAATATATTCAATGGCTGGTTCTTGTGTTTCACCTGAGCACAAAAAAATGTTACATCAAGAAAGACCATCTTCTTTTCCAATAGGCTGAAAACCTTCATCCATTATTTCTGGATTTGTCATTTTAGTGTCTTCATCCATTCTCCCCTCTAGTTTTGGAACAGTTGCCCTCCTTTGATATGCCAAAGGCAATCTTCCATCTTCAAATCCTATCAAGTCCTGCTCTGGAAAGCCTGTCTGAATACAGCAGGATATTTGTACCACTCCATTTGTGGTACACTGACCAGTGAATTTCTGTGTCACATTTACTCCATTCCTGTGTCTGAATCAAACTGCCCTGGAGCCACAGAGGATGGCTGAATTTGATTCTGATTCTGTTCAGCTCTCAACAAATAACAAACTATCAAGGTGAGTACATAAAGCACACAATGACATTCCTGATTCCAGGAAATTATATATATATTTTTTTCTCTGTCAGCAACATTAGCCAAAGGTTGAGTGTATTTATGGGCTTTTCATGCAAATATGTCATTGTGAATATATTCTACTACAAAAAAATATATATAATAATAATAATAATAATAATAATAATAATAATAATAATAATAATTTTCTGTACTTTTTCTTGGTTCTCTGGCACAATGGTAAAAATTCTCCTATTGTGCCTACACTGTAATTTCCACCCTTGAAAACTTATACTTTTTTTTTTTTTTCCTAATATAAACAGCCCCTTTGTAGCTCTAACCCAGGATTTGTAGTGAAAAAAAGAAAAAAAAAAAAAAAAAAAGTTTTATCCTGCACTGCAAGTTCAATATTTTACCTATCATCTCTTGCTCTTTAAGAGAAACTCTGATGTTCACTGAAAGATGCCACCAGTCCATTCTTTTTTTAAATTATCTTTTATTTTTTTTTTTTTTTTTTACTTTTTTTTTTTCATAGAATAAGAAGTTCAGTATCATACATGACTTAGTTGTCTCCCCATGTCTAGAGGAAAATTAACAGGAGAAGGAAAGGAGTGGGAGAACTTTCTTGGATCTATCACCACAAATTTCATCAATACCCTGTTGACCATACTGCTGCTGCTATTAATGCATTTTGAAGGCTAGAGCTGAAGTATACTTTTGGTAGTATACTTTTGGTAGTATACTTAGTATATTTTTGGTACAATATAACATGAAAATAGAAATTGAATTAGAATGGAGTGTGACTTGTTTCATGCTTGTTTCCAACACATCCATCTTGTTTCATGACACTAAAACTATTGGTTGCCTCATAGATTCCAAGAAAGCTACTACTGCCACATATCCATAGCGCTAGATTGCACATCTATGTAATCTGGCTGATCATATCGTGGGCCAAAAATCATTTAAGGACATCCATCAAAGCTCATGTTTCTTGTTTGGTTGCTTGTGTAGACTGAGTTCAGATTTTGTGTTATTCTTTACCTTCCCATATTTTCTATGTTTTTGCAAATTGAAAATATAGGAACACCACAGTTGCCAATCTCTCTTAATGGAACCTATGCAAGGATGTTTATGGGGAAGTCATCAAACCCAATTATTCTAAGAGTTCTTTGCTCGTCTACAACGTTTTGTTTCCCTGGTTTCTAAGGGTCTTTCTTCGTGGACTACCTACAGCAACTGTAGACCTCCATGCTAAGATTAAAACACTGGACACCTGATGATACAACCACACTCATTTCCAGACTTCCAGCATAATGAGGACATTGGGTTTACTGTTGCTGTCTTCAGGAAGATGAAAGTGGGTTGACACATAGGCTATGACACAATGATTGACACAATGGTTGACACAATGATTCTAAATATCAGTCAGCCTTTCCATTGTAGATGCTGCATACAAACCTGGACAAAGCATAAAATTCTTGTATTCAGCAAGCAGTCTGACAAATTCCTATAACAATCTACTGGAGTCTGGTTGCTTGACCAGATCAGATGTATGTTCAGATCCATAGCTTCTGCTGTAACTACATGGCCCAACATGAAGAGGGTATGCAACATGGAAGTGCACCCAGCACAGAAACTGAGAACCACTCCCAGCTTCCTTGGTATAGGTATCGCTGTACTACCTTGTGTCATATAACTGCATAGAGGATTGATCTTCAGCACATTAAACAGAAATCATATACTTCATGAAACCAGAATCTCTAAATTAAACAGTGTGAATACTTTTTTAGAAGGAGCAAGGAAATTACTCTAAGTAAAATTTACAAATCAATTGACAATTCATTTAGAGTTGTTTCCATTTATAAAATTGAAGATAGATTAATGTCAGGCAGCGCCATGCATGGATAAATTGCAATCAGATTGCACTGAATCTAGGCTTCTAAACTAGGTTAACATATGTGGTGTCCACTGATCTCAGCTTTTTGGCTACATGTAGATCTTCTATAAGGCCAGATCAGTACAGTGATTGATGAGAAGAAGCCTCATAAATCTTGCATTTATCATTTGAAAAAAAATCTGCCATAAGACAGAATTGTGTGCTGTGAAACACCCTTTTTCCTCCATGCTGTAGCTGTTGGCATTCTTTCCAGGTGTAAGAAGTGTTTACCCTACACTAAAATACAATGAAATCCTTCCAAGTATTAGTGCAGAAATCTTGCTTCCTAAACCAGTTAGAAAATAAAAATATATAGACTTTTGTGTGTAAAAAATCATGTACATGTTTAGTATAGTGCAACTTTCAGTACAATGTACCTACATATACAAAATAGCAGTATTAAAAGTAGCCACCTGTAGTTACTAAAATTATTATTATAGATTATGTACAATAACATGAGAATACAAACATCAGGTTTCACTGTAAAATTACATACGAGGCTTGTATTTTTAATTGAAAGGTATGATTTAGTTCTCGCTAAAATGTTTAATATGTTTTAAATATTTTATGTATGAGTTTAATGATGTAAATCCTCAAAGCTTTCAGTATAGTTTCTTATGGGAGGAATCTTTTTGATATAAAAGATCAACACTGCATTGCAAGCTTAATTAAACACTCTTTTACTAATAAAATTGTAGTGAATTTTGAAACTGCTAAAGACATTAAGGTTTTTGTGATTGAATTAAAAAGATTCAGTATTTTATTATAAAAGATGAGGAAGTTCTGTGATATTATGTAGTTCATGTAATCTGTGGGTTGTTTTTTTGTTTGTTTGTTTTTGTTTTTTCCTCCCAAATTAGGTAGGAAAGAGTTATTTTCAATGAAAATGTTATGCAATTGGAAATACATATCTTAAGCACTTTGAATATTTGCTATTAACTTACTTATTTAGGCTATAGATGTATGTAGAAAGGGCACAGAAAATTCATTCTTTACAGATAGTGTTTATCTGTTAAACAGAAAATTTAAGAGTTGATTTTTAATTTTTTAATTTTAATTATGGCTTCGACAGTTTATCTTATGAACAAGCAGTTGAATGTAAATATAACTATTTTTTCTGAAAAGCATCTTTACACATTTTGTTTTTGCAAAAAACATAAATTGTAATATACCACAAATATCCTCAAGTTCAGTTATGCTTAGAACTGTCAATCATTCTGAAGCAACTGAAAAACCTTCTTTGTTCTCTTTCTGCTATATAAAATCATATCCCAATATGATCACTAGTCATTTTTATACAGTGCTTTATTATTGCTTGAAAATCCAAACTGGAACACTGACATTTTATTTGCTTACTAGTAACATGCATTTCAGAACAGGCGCTAATTTTATATGGTAAAATGGCCCAAGTATGTATCAAGCTCATTGTTTTGTATCTGGAGCAGATGTTGTCACAAATATCATTATTTTTGTTTTTCCTGTCTTTTTTTTTTTTTTTTCTCTAGTATATGCCTGCCAGCTCATGAAATTTTTTAAAATTTCTTTCCCTGGTATTTTTAAAATGGAAGAGATCACCCTAATAAAGACAAAGATTTCCTAACAGCTAAATCTCCATTTGTAGTCTGTGTAGCAACTTTTCCCCCTCTGTTAACTGCGAGTGTCAACATTACCTTCTACAACAGCATAAATTGCTGATTTCTAGCATATGGACATGGAATGCCAGATATGTAGTGGCTTAGCTGAAGCATTAAAGAAATCTCGCATTGTTGCTGAATGCTGCTGCTTTCTAGGGCCAAGGAAATGAAGGATGTGAATTTTGTGTTAGAGAAACAACAGGAGAAAGGTATTTGGATTTTGGTAATATTTGAGAAAAAAAGGAGAAGAGGCAAAGTCCTAGCTCTCCACTAGCTCTCGTGCAATGCCAGGCTGCTATGGAGCACAGCTGAGTCCTTTCAAAATGTAAGTACATTTCACAGGAGTTGCATCGAAATAACAAAACATTACACATTGTAAATGAGGTGAACATATAGTCTCTAAATGTGAAGGGGGGAGCTAGGAAATATAACTTTGTATAAGATAGGAAAAGATAAACTGTTTGTAGGGAGCATGTATTGGCACTCAAAAAAAAACCTGTCATACTAGACAAAGTCTAAATATGCGCTACTAAGTTTGGCTTGTGTAACTATACTAAATAGGAGCCTACGACACTGAGTACATTGTTTAAAGACTACTTCAGGATGGTTAAGAAGAGGATGATATAATCTAAATATGTGATAAAAAGAGATTACTGGTACATATAATATTCCTCACTGGCAGGCATTCCTATCATGTCATATCAAAGTCTAGCAAAATGTTGAAAGTTAGAAATGTTATCTAGCATTAGCAGGCATTTAAGGAACGTCTCTTGAATATTTCCAGCATAAAAAAGTATTTCATGTGATGTAAATGAATGGTAATTTTCTGACTTTAAAAGAGAACTGTGCCAGTACATTTCAGCATTCTGGACCCAATTCTGCAAACATGGAGATGCTTTCAATTTGCTCTGCCTGCCTTCCCGCCTTAGATGGCTGCGATTGCAGCGAAATTAATCCATTTAAAAATCTGCGGCTTAAACTTAAGGATTTTCAGTTTTTTTCCCTCTCTCTTTTTTTTCTTAGAATATCAATAAGTTCCAATTGAAGAGCGGATTCTTTTGCAATTCAGGCATGTGCCGGCGATAACGGGCGAGTTGGCATGAAGAGAGGCAGAGATGGATTAATTATGCAGAGAACATGGAAATTCTGCTTATCATCGGCTAGCAAAGGAGCCCAGCTCACATAATCAGCAAACGAAGGGAGAGAAAAAAATAACAATGCAATGGCACCTTCCAGCCCATCATCAGGATTTTTTCTACCCCCTTGTAATTAAAAAATAACATACACTTATAGCCCTATCTCCTGTGCAGGCAAGGAGTGGATGTCCACAAAATAATTGCACTGGGATATTAGAGCTGGGAAGAAGGGCTGTCCATTCCTACTATCCCTTACCCTCTCCCTCCCTCTCTCTTCTGGCCTCTCCTAGGCACTTTCTTTCTGTCTGCATTCTGAATCAGATGCATGTCTCAGGTGACATCCTATCTCAGTGTCCATAAGTCCCAAACCTCACCCTTATCAAGATTCAAGCAAACATGTATATGATAAATATTTGAAGTGCTGAAGCTGTGGGGTTTTATCCTGATCACCTATGAGCTATCTGCTGAAAATCACTTTGATGAAAACCTTTCCAAGCAGTCTTTTTGAGTTACAAAATAGACTGATTAGAAGGGGGTTTTGTTGCTGTTCCTATTTCACTTTCGCACAGGGAAGATTATGCTACCTATAAAGTTGTTTTTTTTTCTTTTCTTTTCTTTTTATTCATCTTATGCTCTTTTATATATGAGGTTAAAAAAAAATAAAGAAAACAAAAGATTTATTGCTTAGATTAAATTATGATTGTTTAACAAGGTTCAGTAGGCATATATATAAGGCAAACTATGCAATAAGAAGAAATCTCTTGAAAAAAAAAAATTGAGTCTACATTTGTTATTGTTCAGTTTATTAACGGTATATCTCATGACTGCAAATGAAGATGCAGACAGTATATTTTACAGTTTTGCTCACTCGGAAGATCACTTTACAAATGTATTTTGTTGCTTTTATATCCATCCAATTTTTGCCCGTTGCTCTGCATAAGTTGTGCTCCCAGACCCAAAGAGGCCTGTGCCCCTCCCTCCAGATTCATTGGTCAGGAGGGGAAATGGAACAGAGAATGAAGCCCAGAACAACGACAATTATGCAAGTAGGAAGGGCGAGCAGTGGGCCAGGATTATAAAGCTGGCTGTCTCTGGAAATTTAATTTATTCATTGAGTTCCTCCAAAGCAAGGGACCAGTGTGGGGCGCAGTTTGCACACCAGTAAATGAGCTCCTGGGGACTTTGATGATAACTGGTTCTCTACTAAGTTTGTAAAAAAATGTTTAATCCCCATTTGGAAACAGCAATGAAGCTGGAAAAGAAAAATCTGATTCCATTGCAGAGTTACGCATGATAAGTCAGTAATAAATTTTCATCAGTATCCTTAAGAAAAGAAAAGCATTTACAAAACTGGCATCTTAAAGACAAGATACTGTTCCAAACTCTGCTCTGAGGCTCCATAGTATAAATCCAGAATAAATCCACTGAGCTCATTACATTATATAATCAAAGCAGTGCTAATGTATACATGCACACCGTCACACGCAGTTTTGGGAAAAGGTTCAAGAGAGTGAAGCTTATGGTATTTGTTACAGTAGAACACGACTCTGTCTAAAATCCTGTATTAAAATCACCTCTGTGAAGTTTCGTTTTTTGTTTTAGGTGAAACTGGAGGACACCACACCAAAGTTCTTCCCACACCAAAGGCGTGCAGCAGTGACATGAACTCCCCTGCAAAAGTCATGTCCAGTCTGAGAAATTCCCCAGTCCAATTCCTGTGTCTTCCAGCCACTACTCCCAGAGAAGATGCCAGCTAGTTTTATGTTCCCATCTGGGCATTTAAGTGAATAGGAAAGGGACTGAGACCTTCAACCATTCCAGTAACAACAGTATTTGGGGAGCTGACTGGCTCTGGAATTCAGTCCTATATGCCACTACCTGTTCTAGGGTAGTTGTAGAAAAGACACAGCTAGCTCCAAACTGATGGCAACAAAAGTTGTTTAGGTAGGGTTGTAATTTGCAACAAACAGAATTAAAAAAAGAAAAAGGAAAGGAAAAGGAAAAGGAAAAGGAAAAGGAAAAGGAAAAGGAAAAGGAAAAGGAAAAGGAAAAGGAAAAGGAAAAGGAAAAGGAAAAGGAAAAGGAAAAGGAAAAGGAAAAGGAAAAGGAAAAGGAAAGGAAAGGAAAGGAAAGGAAAGGAAAGGAAAGGAAAGGAAAGGAAAGGAAAGGAAAGGA
Source organism: Aythya fuligula (assembly GCF_009819795.1). Lineage (NCBI taxonomy): Eukaryota > Metazoa > Chordata > Aves > Anseriformes > Anatidae > Aythya > Aythya fuligula. Next base: position 139,604,360 of record NC_045560.1, on the reverse strand, counting down.
AAGGAAAGGAAAGGAAAGGAAAGGAAAGGAAAGGAAAGGAAAGGAAAGGAAAGGAAAGGAAAGGAAAGGAAAAGAGAAAAAAGAAAAGAAAAGAAAAGAAAAGAAAAGAAAAGAAAAGAAAAGAAAAGAAAAGAAAAGAAAAGAAAAGAAAAGAAAAGAAAAGAAAAGAAAAGAAAAGAAAAGAAAAGAAAAGAAAAGAAAAGAAAAGAAAAGAAAAGAAAAGAAGAAAAGAAGAAGAAGAAGAACAAAGTACCCTCCAGATTCACAACGTATATTCAATGCAATAGATTGAAGTTAGCAATCAGTAATGCCTTCATTGCAGAGGCCACTGCTGGTCACCTGGCTGGGTACCAGAAGAAATCATTGTCAAGATCTAAAATAGCTACCAATACAGCCCATGAACCTGTAAATAGATCTGCACAGCCAGGCATATACACTCGTGCAGAGTTTCAGTTACTAGTTAACTTTGTGAGCTTCTTCTTTAGTGCTTCCTGGTATTAAGGTTTTTGTTGCTCAGCTGTGATAGAAACTTTGCATAGAGAGCATACTTCTATAATCTTTTACATTTCCTGAAAACAAGTTTCAACATCTTTCACAATAGGAGGTAGATAATAGAATTCTCAGTAACCGTAACAGTAAATGGATTTGTAATCTACCCATGATTAAAATTATTTTCATCATGAAGCAGAATTCTCATTATTGTTGCCATTTTAATATTATCAACTATAAAGTGTCTCAGTGATTGATACTATAGACAGCAAAACCCTATATTATGGTAATTAAATCTAAAATGAATCAGCCATCCCTATACGTCTTAGGATAGCACCTGATTATTTAAAAACAATTATATTGTGGTGTCACATAATGGTACATACCACTTTATGGAAGACACTGGTATAAAAACTGCTCAGGGTCAAAAAGTTGAACCACAGGCAAAGCAAACAGGAAGAAGAAAAAGATATGGACACCGTCAAAGAAACACTAAGAGAAATATCCTTAATTTTGAATAAAGAGAGTTTAAATTAAGTAAGAATTTCAGTCCAGTCTTTTCATAAACTCTATTTTTTTTACAGAGGTTTTACAAAATGGAACAAACAGATATTCAGAATGTAGGCATTTGGAACAAGGAGTTTATTTAGCTGAGTGTGTGCATATAAGAAAGGGGAAAAATCATTTGCCTTTTATCAGTTATTTCTTTGAAGAAAAACAAGTAATTTTGGGAACAAAACTAAACTGTTCCTTTTCATAAAAAGGTAGATACTCCCCCCCTCCATCAAGTTTAGTGCTATCTTAAATTGGGGGCATCTTGCGGATTAGTAGTTCTTCAAAGCAGATGTCAATACCTGGAAATGCTAAACTGGGCAAAAATATTTTACAAAAATATTTGTTCACCCTCTCCATATAAGAAGATTTTATAGGGACAGGAGCTTCTCAACCAGAAGAGCATTTATACCTTTTATCCCCTTAATCTTCTGCTGTTTTCAGTACATTTTCCCAGTGTCTGCTATTACAAGATACTTTTTTTCATTTTGGTGAAATTTTAGCACAAAAAATTCTTTAGTACCTCTGTTCATTTGCAGATTTCACCAGGCTTGCAGAAGCACACCTGTTGTGCTGTCTGGATTTCCTTTTCTGATCACAGGCTCCTGACAAAGAGGGGGGAAAAGAAAGATTTTTATCAAACACTCTTCACCGGACAATGAATTTTCTTCACCATTTGAATGTATCTGTGGAATGC
>NC_045560.1:139535122-139600122 GCF_009819795.1 Aythya fuligula | reverse complement strand
TTAAGCCTTGACAACATGCACCAGAGGGTCAATCACTCAGCACTCAAGCGTGCTCAGGATTTGCTGTGTCCCAGAGACTGTTCCAAGCAGACTTTTATGGGATGTGCTCAGGTGTCTTCCCAGATTTTCTTCCTTAACATAATGTTGCATTCACACACACAAAGGTAATCAGTAATCTTATTTTAGGGATATGTTGTTTTTATTGATCTTTGCTGCCATTTTATCAGTTAGGTAGAGAAAGACTAACAAGACACAAAATACTTCATTTTCATGGGACAAATTGTGCAGTCAGATCCTTTCATGGTCCTTTGGCAGCCTAGAGTCTGTGTAAACACATTAGAATTCACTTGTTGTGTTTCATTGGAATTTGACCATATACACGTATTGATTTTTCTTGATGAAAAGTAATGTTTGATTAGTCTTACATAACTTACTCCCTGAAATTAACAGTCAAACCCATAGTAAATATTCATCTAAGTAAGTCTTCTGTCATTTCTATTTTGTTCTCTCCCTTGTAAGTTACTCATGACAAGTCAGTTCAGAATTCTGCTGTTTCACTTGCCTTTGTCATTATTCTGATTTCTTTTACTGGATCCCTTTGTTTGACCACATCAGTATTGGACTTACAGTTCTTCCCTTGGAGATTAGCCTTATCCTTTGTAGCTTTGCCACACACACCAGCCACCACCATTTCATTTCAGTCTGCAGATTTCTCTGTTGTTGGTACTGGTGAAAGAATCCTCACCATGACCTCTAGGACCCTGCCCCAACCACCTCCCTTACAGTGCAGCCAGAAACTTTCTCCATCCTTCTGAGATCATTTCTCCAAAATTACTGGAGAAATGTCTAATTCAACGTGACAAATTTCCAGAGGGGAAACAAAACCCTCATTTTTAAAAAGGGAGAAAAGGAAGACCTAGGGAACTACAGACCAGTCATTCTCATCTCTGTACCTGTCAAGATCATGGAGCAGATCCTCCTGGAAACTATGCTAACGTACATGGAAAATAAGGATTGGTGACTGCCAACATGGCTTCACTAAGAGCACATCATGCCTGACAAATCTGGTGGCCTTCTACAGTGGAGTTACAGCATTGGTGGATAGGGTTAGAGCAACTGGCATCATCTACCTGGACTAGCACAAAGCATTTGACAGTGTCCTGCATGAAATCCTTGTCTCTAAATTGGAGGGACATGGATTTGATGTATGGACCACTCAACAAGGGGTAAAGAATTGGCTGGACACTCATACTCAGTAAGTTTTTCATCCAAATGAAGACCAGTGACAATTGGTGTTTCTCAAGGGTCGATGTTGGGACTGGTGCTCTTTTGCATCTTTATCAGTGACGTGGATAGTGGGATTGTGTGCACCCTCAGCAAATTTACTGCTGGCACCAAGCTGTGTGGTGCAGTTGACATGATGGAGGGAAAGGATGCCATCCAGAAGGACCTAGACAGGCTTGAGGGGTGGACCTGTGCAAACCTCAAGGAGTTCAACAAGGCCAAGTGCAAGGTCCTACACCTGGGTAGGGCCAATCCCAAGAAAAAATACAGGCTGGGTGGAGAATAGATTGAGAGTAGCCTCAAGGAGAAGGACCTGGGGGTGTTGGCTGATGAGAAATTCAACATTGGCTGTCAACGTGTGCTTTCAGCCCAGAAGGACAACTGTATCTTGGGCTTCATCAAAAGAAGCATGGCCAGTAGGGTGAGGAAGGTGATTCTCCCCCTCCACTCTGATCTCGTGAGACCCCACCTGGAGTGCTGTGTTCAGCTCTAGGTCCCCCAGCACAAGAGGGACATTGAGCTGTTAGGTGAGTCCAGAGGGGGGTCACAAAGATGATCAAAGGGTTGGAGCACTTCTCCTATGAAGACAGGCTGAGGGAGGTGGGGTTGTTCAACCTGAAGAAGGGCTCCAGGGAGACCTTACCTTCCATTACCTAAAGGGGGCTACAGGAAGCTGGGGAGGGACACTTTGTCAGGGAGTATAGTGACAAGACAAGGAGTAATGGCTTTAAACTAAAAGAGGGTAGATTTAGATTCAGTATAACAAAGAAATTCTTTGCTGTGAGGGTAGTGAGGCACTGGCACAGGTTGCCCAGAGAACCTGTAAATGCCCCATCCCTGGAAGTGTTCAAGGCCAGGTTGGATGGGGCTTTGAGCAACCTGGCTCAAAGGTTGTCAGGTGGGTGGTGTCCCTGCCCATGGCAGGGGTGTTGGAACTAGACGATCTTTAATGTTCCTTCCAACCCAAACCATTCTATTTATGATTCTATTAATTTCTTTTTAAACCCATCTTCAGTGTCAGCATGTTTGGACATCAGTAAGAAATCAGAGAAATCATCTGTTTAACAGTAGTAGATGGAAACAGAATGGAGGAGATAAGGATGTGAATTATACAATACATGCAATAAATAGAAATCCTAAATTGTGGACTGTTGTTTCCCTGTGTTTCAGGTTATGGTGCTCTCAATCTGTAGCTCTAAAAAAAAATATATATATAGACACTGCCAGATGATGGCTTGCTGAATCTTAAGGCACGTCTTACTTTCTCTGTCCAAACATCCCATATCAAATAAAAAAAATTACATCACCTTTGCTTTATCAGCTTTTAAGCTTCTCCAGCAAGGATCACTGTATACAGAATGGGTTCAAATACTAACATAGTCGCTTTAGGTCACTGCAACCATTTAACTAACATTACAGGCACCTATATTTAGGATTCCAGTTTTCCTTATACAGTTATTGGAGAACATTAGGAGCCTTCAGAAGGCAATCTATGGGTCTAAAAGCAGTTGTGTGAAGTCACAAAGGGTGAATATTCTTTCCCCTCACTCCTGATGATGAGCACAGTGAGGTTCTGATTCTGGTGGTGCCTTTCTGGGCATGAGACAATGATAATATGAAGAAAAAGAAAGAAAGAAAAAAAAAAAGATAATAATTTTAACTGTCATTTGAATCTTGAATAATTCTGTGTGTTACAGAAGAAGACCTTTAAGAAACAATCTGTGAAACCGAACATTTATTTTGTAGAATTGAACCCTGATGAACTGAAATCCCATTATCATTTCATTTGTTCCCTGAGATTCATTTCTCTGCAGATTTCCAAAGAACAGCACTAGATCAGTACATCTCTCAGCCCAAGCTTACCAGTCATCATCAACACTATCTTTGTGTTTGAAAATTAAAAAGTTAATTAAAAAAGCGGGGATGGATAAGAATTTGCATTTATGATCAACAAAGTTTTTAAACTTTCTCTTGCTATCAGACTTAGTAAGAAAAAAAATATCTTGTCAAACAGTTTTACCTATTTATTATGAAACAGAAGGACTTCCTTAGGGTAGGCAACACCTATTTGCTTTTACAGAGAGCCATTATTATCTGTATTTTTCTCTAAACTCAGACACTATCAATATCTCCTTTTCCAGGTTGCTTAATTCTGAGATTAAGGGTGAATAAAAATATGAATAAATGAACTTTATACTCGGACACTACAAGCATTTTGAAAGGATCCCCAAAGGCAGAGAGGGGTTCCCAGTCAAAGGTTGCAGTGGAAAAACAAGAAAGTGAAGTGATCTGCTGAGGGTAGCACAATCAACTGGAAATGTGTGAGACAAATGCTGATTTCTTGACCTGGCTTTTTAACTTAGCGCTTGATAAAGACAGATCCCCTTAAACCAAATGCTAACATAGGTACCCTTAATGCTATCAACTTGAATATGTCCTTGAAAACAATATCGTTCACTGCATTGCCAAGACGTTAACTCCCACAGCTGAGCACATTTGTGGATGCTTCTGTTTTGCTTGTCTAGTGTAAGAGGTTGGATCCAGACTGGTTTCCCATTGGTAAGTCCTGATGCTGTTAGTCAGAGGGACTGGGCTCTGCTACATCTGTCTCTAGCCCATTGCCAAGAGGAAAGACTCAATTGCTTTTGCCTTGTTAGATACACAGCTGAAAGAAAGACCACATCCAAATTACTTCTCCCATTGACTTTTCTACTCATCAGGGAGTTCAAGCTGGTCTCTGCCACACTAATTCTAAGCAAGACAAAGAAGAAAAAAAAAAAAAGTTGTTTAAAATGCCTGTGTGTAAAAGTGGCATAGGTAAGGTCAGAACTGCAGAGAATCAAGATTTATAGCCATGAAGACAATTAAATTGCAGACATGCAAATCCACTGGTTTTGAACAAATTCATAGTTTCCACATTTTGATTTCTTTTTTACAAACTTGATTGCCTAGTATTTTAATAGAAACACAAAAGCCTTAGAAATTCACAACGGAAGCAATGTTTTCCTTAGAAGAGAAAGACATCTAGCACAATATTGGTTTGATTATCATTGTTGATAGCAGATACTTTAAGAAGTAGTCAAGGCAAACTTTCCTTACTATGACCTTCTGCATCCATTTTTGTAGAAGGCTTGAAGTCTTCCCAAGCTGGAAATTGAATCTCTTTCCCTAATGATTAATAATTCTGGGAGAACATTCTCTTCCACAAATGTGACTGACTACTTTTTTTTTTTTTTTTACACGCCAATACATTGGACTTTCACAACATCCTGGTCTCACTCACAGCTGTGTGAAGAACATCCTTCTGCATAAAAATTTCCCTGAATTTAAATTGATAAGGGTTCTTGTGCTACACAAACTGTGAATAAGCATTCCCTATTCACTTTCTGCAAGCTTTTCATGATTTTATGGACATTAATTTGTTGCCTTGCAATTGTTCTTTTTCCAAGCTGAAAAGTCATTTTCTATATAGCTTTTTCTCACAAAAAGCTGCTTCCTATTTTTTTTCCCCTTCTCTCTACTTTTTCTGGCTCTACTATATCGTTTTCAAATTGAAGTACTAGAAGTGAATGCACATTTTAAGATGTAAGAGTGTTATGTGTTTATGCAGTGGTATGATATTTTCTGCTTTACTCTTTATTTCCTTCCTAATAATATTTAGCATTTGTTTCCTTTTTTTTTTTTTTTTGATTGATGTTTTCATATAATTATTATAACTCCAATTTCTCTTTCTTGAATGATAATGGCTAGTTTATATCCTAGATATAGTCAGAGATGGTTTTTCTCATTTACATAACTTGCATTTGTCAGGATGAATCCCATCTGCCATTTTATTTCCGAGTCACAGTTGTGACATTTGCTACAAGTCCTCTCAGTCAGTTTCCTTGTAATGAAACTGAATGGTTTTATACCATCCGTTCAATACAAAACTCTTCTACTTCATCAATAAATGTGTTAAGTAACAAAATCTCTGCACAGGTCCTTGTGGAACTCCTTTGTTAACTCTGCATTATAAAAATTAACCATCAATTTCTGCTACTCTTTTCATACCTTTGGAACATGTGAGAACTTAGATTTTTGAAGTCCTTTGTTGAAAGCGTCTTTTAAAAACTTTGCGGAGTTCCCCATGGTGAGTGAATTTGTACACTTTTATGTACTTGTTCACTGACTACATTAATGAACTACAGGTTGGTGAGATATGACTTCTCTCTGCAAATTTCATGTTAGAATTGTCATATTTTATCCAATAGTAATAGATTGTCTTAATAGTATCTTAATAACATAGAGGCATCTTAATCTTAAGAATATGTTAATAATAATGTATCCTTTACTGTGCTCACCATCAGATTGCTGACTATGAAAGACAGCTACTAGTTCGCAATCTACCAGACTTACATTTAAACAGGCATCGTACTTAACATTTTTTTTCCTGGGCTGAGCATAATTTCTCCCTCACTTTCATAGTATGAGATTGCACAGATAAGGCACACTTCCCTTCTGTTTTCCTGGGCATGCTACAAAGGGGGTGGTGAGAAATGTAGTGGCTCCTAGGATAGGTCAGACACTGCAGCTAGGAGCCAGCTGTATCCACAAAGTTGTACTGGGATTCCAGCGGGGAAAATGTGAAGTCTTCCAACAAAGCTGGAATTTAAAAGCATTCTATATTAAGTGAGCTTTTTTATCTTCACTTGCCAATTTTACATTCACACATGCAGCTATTAATGCTAAAAGGGTTACAAATGATCTAGATTCTTGAAATAACTTATGTGATGTGCAGATATAACTTTTGTTTAGTTGTAACAACTTTAGTGAAATACAGGCCCTATGTTTCATGAAAGTAAATGTGCCAGTACTAAAATCTTAAAATCTGATTATTTCTAATAAAATCCTTCTCTTTTTTATTCCTTAAAGATTTTTGAATCAGTTTTTAACATCTGGACCATCTTATATCTGCTTCACCAGTCTAATAGTCTCAGTCTCAAAAGAAAATAAATTTCACTGAGATTCACCAGTAGATGACAGATGGATTCTCTCATACTGCCTGAGACATGAAATTGCAGGTGACACCTGATATATGATAATAAAAGAGCACCCATCAAGTAATCAGCTCCTGGCCTTTATTTCAATGACGTCATGAGAACACAGGTGGCTTACCTCTGAGTCCCAGCACTTTGGAGTAAAATGGTGTTCATTGTTAGGGGCTTACCAAAAAAAACTTTTATCTCCCCATCTGTGTGGTCTCTTCTGTGATAATTTTGGAGTGAAGCCATCTTCACTCTTCTGCCTGCTTAACTGAAAGTTAGGAGGAATTGGCTGCAGGGCTGTTTTTCCTGCTCTCTTTCTTTTTATGAAAACCATCATTTGGTGCATGCATTTTTTATCAATACCTGAACATGTCCTGTACCATGATTAAGAGAGTTTATGGGGAGAAAATGAATTCTGCTGCACCAGTCAATTCTCAAATACAGGTCAAGCCAGTTTTCAAACTCATGTTTGAAACCACAAACAGATCCTTCTCTTCCACAGTGTATCGATTGCACAACATTTGCTGTTTTGAAGGAGTAACTATCTAATTTTCAACATACCGATACACAGTTTCAGAGCCACCAATCAAGCATTTAATGTAAAATATTCCATTGATGTTGGCAGACTAACTATTCTTTATCCTAGGATTCAAGATATTACATAAGCATAATATCTGCCCTATAACGTTCCTAGAAGATCCTGTCTGTGGTTTTCATCTATCTTTTCAAGCAGTCATGGAAAATCCCACATGAAAATCCAAATCCTAAATCAGTCAGCCTCAAAGCATGGGGCACCAAATTCAAGTGTGTGGGATATCTGCACAATCTAAGTGGTTCTTGGTTATGACCAAAGATTCAGCTGTTAATGAAACCTTGTCACTGGACAGTGCAGAGAGATCAAATTCACTGGCGTCCCAGATTTTCAAGGCTGTACTCCCAAAGAATCCTCTTGCCTAAGACCATTTTATGAACAAAGCTACAGCTGAAAAACAGCAACCCATTGTGATGAACACAGCTAAGCTGCTCTCATCTCTGTGAAAGGATTAGTGGAATTGCTTTGATTACTCAGACTGAGGAAAAGGTGGGACCATGATCAGGATTGCACTGCTAGTTCACCCTCCACAACACGTTCAAAGAAATCACAATGGCATGTTTCTTGCTAAGTGCAAAGAACACAATACCATTCTGATGAATGAAAAAAGACTGCCTAAAATGAGTTTTGCAGCCAGTTTAAGTAAATGTTTGGTTTTGATGGGATACGTGCTCTGTGAGATGAGCCCTCTGTATGAGCCCATGATGACACATATAGAGTTCACAACAGTAAACATCTGGCAGCTGTGTATATGGTATAGTCATGGTTAAAAAAGTCACCCCTAATTGCCTGAAGGTTGATATGTGGAATGGCTTTGTGGCAGTCCCAGGAAGAGTGCATTGTCCAGAAGGTGACTCTCTCAGTAAGTCATAACCTCATGGCTGGCAATGAGAAAGTCTGTGTTTCAGAAGCTGGGGAGGAGTCATTCACTACAGAAAATGGACCCATGGGGAAGATGCATCAGTAATGTCATTGGGCCAAATAAAAGGAAACAGCAAAACTCCAATTCAATGTATGGGTCAGTACAGCAGGTAGGCATCATTTCTTAACCCAAAGTGCAAAGATTGTTCCTAGATGAGTCCTAGGAGCTCTTACCAAAAGCTGATACCTCCTTTGATCCACCTTATTCCATTAGCAAGGACTTGATAGCTCTTTCATTTCAAAATGATAACATATGCATATTTCTGTTATAGCAGGATGTAATTGCACCTTTGGCCCGCTTTTTGCTTGTTGCTCTGTCTGCAAATTACATTGATGAGCTTCTAATATATAGAATATACATTCAGAATACACATTAGTGAGTGTATATTTTCCATTTTAACCTCATCCCCTAAGCTCAGTTTCAATAAAATGCTACAAGAAGTTATTTCTTGTTTTGTTCAAGCACCCTGCTGATGTTCATCAATCTTTCTCACTGCCCTCCTGCTTTTTTATCTCACAGTGATCACTCCCCTCGTTCTATCTCTCAAAAACATGACTTTTATTTAAACAGATTCCTTTTTCCCTCCCACATTCTGGCAAGAGTTGGGCAGAACAGTTTGCCCATCCACAGAAGCCTTGATGTTTAGAAACATTCCTGTTTAACATCCAAGCACCCTCAAAATGAAAAGCCAGACAGCACTTCATCCGTTCCAGAACAGACAATGGACCAGCAATTCATGAATTTTCCTGGGATCCAGGAGGAATTTGATTTTCTACTCTACATTAGAGTTGAACTGCTGGCCTTACACAGCTGAGGAGGTAAACAGTCACTTTTGCTTAACTGCTGGGAGAGAGGTGCTCAGCAAGAAATTCCCTTCTTCTCTGGTACATATTATTATGACAACTTGTTTTTGAAAAATTAATTTGTCAAAGAGAGAACACAAATTAGGGAAAAAAAAAAAACAACAACGTTAATTGCTGAAATCCTGACATTATTTTCTATTATCAAGGCACTCTAGCTTTGCTAGCCAGTAGGATGGATTTGGTCTCTATCAGCTAACCCAAATCCTGCTGGCAGCAGTCAACCATGCTTTCCCAATGAAAACCACTTCTCTTCAGTCTCATTCTCCTGCACCAAGTTTTCACCTTCTCCATCTTCCAACAGTACAGAGTCATTAAACTCGTGCTTTCACTGTTCACAGAAAGCTAGGAAGCTATGCAACCTCATTTGGGAAGTTGCCATTACGAATACTCAGAAAAGCCAAAGTCTTACTTTTTCTCTTGCTGCAGAGAATGGAGAAAGCAAAGGATTGAATGGAACAAGAAAGAAGTGGTCAGGGTTAGCATGCAGAGATTGAGCTATCTGTCCTGTTACCCTCCTCCTTTCAGTGATCTCCCAGTAGTGGCTTTATTCTTCTGGCTATGGGAAGAATAATATAACATACTCATTAAGGATATGTTCAGAACAATATTTACTATCTTTCTTATCAAGAACCCATAAAAAAGATTATTATTTTAAAAGTATGTGCATGACCATATGTTGGATACGTTAAATAAATGTCTCTGCCTTTTTATTGGTGCTGCTTTACATGTTCAGCCTGCCTTCACCTGGGTATGCTTTGACATGGTTGATTGTGTCATAATAATCAGGTTTTAACAAATTCCCATCTTCAAAGTATTGAAGTAGTAGTATTTTAACAAAAATACATCTATAGAAGGATTTACTTTTGTTATTTCTCTGGTTCCCCAAAGAGTAAGGCAAAATATTGTTTGTGTAAGTTCTAGCCCACTACAGCAAATACTGTTTCTGTAAATAATTACACAAAATAAAAAATGATTTGGGGATGTTTTCATGCCTGGATTTTTCTTCCCATATACTTTCTTGAAGTTTCTTTTTATTACCATGAACATCTCATAAAACATATTTTAAGGTTGCATTCTCAACAATTGCAGGTATTTATTTTCCAGGAGGTTTCACATCAGAAGCTCTGTACCTACAACTTCACACATACAACCAGAAAGTAAGAAACAATTATATGAGTCTCCAGTGGCCTACAGTAACTAAATAACAAATGGTGGAGAAAAAAAAAAATCACAAAACATTTGAGTGAGCAGTTTCAAACACAGACAGATTTAAAGAAAATTAAGTTATTTTCAATGAATAGATAAAGAGATAATATTTTCCCAGCAAATTATTCATTATTTATTGGATAGGATTTTCAATAGTTTTGGGTTTAGAGTGCTTGTCCTTGTATTGACAGACAATTGTATTGCTAGACATAATGTCATTCGATTTAACCTTAATGGGATCAGATTATTCACCAGGAAATGCACATAAATAGACACACATGCAGACCCTAGAAGGTACTTATACACATAACTCTGTTGGATTTCTTCTGGAGTTTGATTCTTTGGTGTCCTCAACAATCTTAGTGTTTGTGATATTCATTTTCCTATTTGTTTCTGTCTGAAAGAGTAATATTAATAATTGTAATTTTCATTTAGGGCCTAAGCTGTAAACAAGCAGATATGACATCCATGTACCACTAATGTGCATGAAGCAGTTCTGGGAAACCGTTGTTTTATGTAGTAATCATAGTAGAGTCTTTCCAGGTTTTAAATTTAATTCAGCTTTACATTGTCAAACTGGAAGTAGACTGTATCAAATACTACAGATATTTTGGTCCTTAGAGTGTAGGTCAGTAATCACATGAAAATGTTGTTCCTTGAGAAATTAGGAAGGTATCACTGAACCTTAGAACTCCTCAGCTTAGTCACAAAGCTATCTGGTGTGTGGGACAATTTATAAAATGTTATGTCTGTTACAAAAGATCTTGTTTGAGAAGGGTCTATAAATTAATGTTAATTTTCCTAATTTACTTATATATACTGCATATTCAATTCTGCATTCGCTGTCTTCTGAAATTCGTGATGGACTAAGTGAAGACTATGGTAGCATAGAGGATTGTCCGTGGGTATCACTATGACTGAGTAAGCTGAAAGATTTTAAGTTTTTAGAATGTTTGTGCTACAGTAGTATTTCTCCAACTTGTTTATATATTCTACCCTGAAATTGGAAGTAACATCCGAGTGAGCTGGGCTTTGAACAACCAAAGTGTGCTCTGTGGTGAAGATTGTTGAAAAACAGTCCTGGATGGGTACCAGAAAATGAGAAAACTCAGGTTTGTGTCAGTCTTTCTGTGTCTGAATTCCCTATTTACACAATGAGCATATAATACTTCTCTTCAGAAGAGCATTGTGAAAATATGTGTCATCACTGGTTATGAAACTGCAGGACTGTGCCCCATAAATGGGGCTAAATGAAGCTAATGAAGAAATATATAAATCTGCCTAAAAACAAGGCCAGGGCTGAGGGACCAATACAAATAGCTGTATTTTGTATAGCTGATTTCCAGAAAAGTAGTGGGTAAAACAAAAGATATTTAATCAAAACGTCTCTTAAGTAAAGATCTGAATAGTGGTGAAAGAGGCAATGTTAACATTCTAGCAGTTTCTGATTATGAAGGGTCTGAGTCTGCCACTTGAATACATTTGTATTAGTATTCACACGTAATTTACCCACCATGCAAGATTACTGTGTGTTGCACATAGTTTCATATTAGATTTACTTGGTTCTGTATTTACTTGTGAAACAAAGACCTATTCAGTCCATTCGATCACCACTTTCCTGTTGAGACACCAATAGAAAATATGCTTCTTTGAGTTCATGTTAGTTCTACTAGATGAATTCTCTACATGACCACAAGCAATTTTGATTATATTCTACATAAAAACTGTGTAATATTTTATCTGATGCCAAACTCACAATAATTGTCCGAGATTCACTCACTGAGGTACATCATCCATTGAGCCAGCTAGTGCTTCCTCTCCCCATTTTTAAACTGCAAACCGAAGTCTTTTTTTCTAGCAAATTCTTGCTTTTTCAAATTACTGGTTAATACAGTAGTAGCAAAGATAAACTTCATAAAATAGATTAAATACTAAAAATGCAATTATGTTTTAAATTAAATGTAAATGTTTAAAAATATAAAACTTTGTAAATGTGTTTTTGCATTTTGTACTGAAACCTCCCATATATATGTATAGAGCAATTGACCACACATAAAACTGTCTCACAAATTTCAAAGTAATAGTTTGTGTAATTATATTGAATCAGAGGGGTCCTGTTACTTTGTTCATAGCTGGGAAAAAAAAGCTTATGTAATACTGAAATGAAATGTTATTACAGTCTCACTTACTCATTCTTGGAATTGGCTTAGTGATTACTTCAACATCAACATCGGTGAAAAACATTTGACATCTGGCCTGGAAAATCAGACAGCAGACCACAGAGACTTTGATTAAAAAACTTCATATAATTTTCTCCAATCAGTAAGCTGGCCTATTCTTTATTAGAATGAAGGTTTCTCTCATCACCTGCAAATTTCTAGGAAGACCTCAGAAAAGAAGAAAAAAAGCAGTTCTTCCACTTCTGTAATAAATTTCCATTCCAACAAGCAATTGTACAGAAGACTGAAGAGGAGTGTCAGCTCTGACAAACTGTTTTCTTTTGTTTGAAAAGGGTCAAATATCTAATTTCCACTTTTTTTTTTTTTTTTTTTTTTATTTATTCCTTTGTCAAAGTTTATTTCTTCCTTCTCTGTTTAATGCTTCCTTGGAAGTTTTGCACAAGATACAAGCCCCTTTTCTGGAAGAGATGACAAAATGTACAAGCTTTTTCATGCTCCCTGTATGTCACTGAATAATCCATGTGAAAAATAACATAGGCCACATATGTTCTTGTTCTTATATCCTCCAGAGCACAGCCACCCCATGAAAAAGAATGAGCCATTAGCACAGCATTACAACACACCTTCAGAAACGAACTGCACTGCAGCATTGCCGGGAATGAGTCAGCCTGAGACTCCAGATCACGACATGAGAACAAGGCATCAATGAAGTCATGAAAGAAATACTACAGTAATGAACACTGCCTTTCTTCTTTGAAGCAGATTTATAGGATGAAACTTGGTAATTAACTTATTTCCAACAGACTAATTTCAATGTATGTTTTCAGCTCAAATAAAGTTGCTGAAACCATTTCAAATACCATATACCCCATCTTCCTTTTCTTTGGCAAAGACAAAGTCCTTGCTAATATCTTACCACAGTAGATTTGCTTGTCTCTTAACAACGAGGTATGTGGTAAAATATGATCAAAACACTCATAAACACTCATAAAACACTATCAAAACACTCATAATTAAATCCTAATAAAATTACAAAATTGTAATAAAAAGAAGCTACAGTATCTCCTTGAAATGCATGTCACAGCATAACCCATAGAAAAACTAATACTCAAAAATCTTGATAGCAGAACTATAACAAAGAGAGGGAATAAGCTAGCTCCTTGTAAAAGAACAGGAAATCTCTGCTGTGGTAAACTAACGACTGTATCTAAGGATGTATCTTAAAGGTGCTAACCAGAATCAGTCACGGCTCATCCCAGATGTTTCAGTGCAGATAATGTTCTCTTACTTGTGTTGGGTTTTGTTAGAAGCAGCTGTGTTGGTTCCTCCCATGTAATATAGCACCTTATTCACAGAACACCTTGATACTTCCAAATATTGCAGTCGGAGTAATAATCCCCATGAACATGGGACTAATAATGCAAACTCAACAAATCAAAACATATATTAATGGTATGTCTATTAAGGCACAGCGTTTGTTTCACTGTATATGGGAAAAAAACAATCTGCTTGCTACCAAAGCATAGATACTGATCACTGTGTCCTAGCTGTATTCTGCAACTTCAACTTCTAATTCTGAGATATCATGACTAGCTTCCCACCATAGTACATAACTATGAATTTCACAGTACAACTATAACAAACCTATTTTTGTGATGTATATAACTAAATCTCATTGAGAAATGTATTGCATAGGATCTATTACCCTCTAATCCAAAGTCTTGCTACTCTGTGTCTTATACGCACCAAATGGTTTGCATTCATGCTACACTCCATGCCATAGTAGATATTTTATTAACAGAAAAAGTACTGAAGCCCCTCCACCAGCAGCTGGGTTACTTATTGCTTTTGTAATAGTAGCAAAACAGAATAAAATCAGAAGGCTCTATCTTCCTCCCCATGTAAGGGAATATAGGGAGAGAAGTGCATAGAAGGAGAGTTTTTTCTCATATGTTACAGTGAACAGGTGGAATACTTGCAGGGGTATGATGAGCTGTACATTGTGTTTGCTTCGTTCTGCTACATGGCTACTTCCCTGCAACAGACCAATGCAGAATTTGACATTAATAACTTTACACTCGCTAATTGGTTATGGACTTTATAGTACTAATCAATAAACTAATTAAGCTGGGTGAGCTGGTCTCCTGAGCCCTTCTTAAGAACAACAGACTGTCAAAGCACAGGTCACAGGCATGGCAAGAAACACGTGAGTTACTTATCAGGCACAAGCGTGGTATGCAAGTGAGGAGGGCTGCAAGCCCAGGAGGCAGCAAGGCCTGTGGGGAAGTTGCATCTGGGAGCATGCAGGCAGGGAAGGGCACCTATAGAAACATGTATCACCTGAAGTGTGATCACAAGAGAAAGTCAATACAAAAGGCATCTCGAGCAAAGTGTTGGCTTGAAAGACCTCAGAAATTGTTTTCCTTTTGTGTACCCAAGGATTTAAAATTTAAAATTAAAAAAAAAAAAAAAAGTATAGACCAGTATTAAAATAAAGAAATCAATCAATCTGAAAAATAAAATCTTCAGAAGAAAACAAATAAACCTCTGTCATTAACTTCTCCCACCAAACAGAACTAGTTTACACCATTTCATCAACTGTCTAAGAGCTTGGATAAACGAGAGCAATAAGGTTTGTTTTCCATATAACAGGGTAGATATGCATACATGAGCTCATTGCTATCCTGTTTTTCTCTTAAGCATGTAGTAGCTTTTCTGCTTCCAAGAACACTGGACTTTATATAATTTTTCTTCTGCTCAAAATTTTAACCACAAGAGAGAGAAAGTGTGTGTGTGTGGGGGGGGGGGGGGGGGGGGGGAGGGGAGGGTGCGGAGAGAAAGAGAGAATTGTGGGCATTTACCTAACAATGAAACAATGATCGACTCTGAAAAGGTACAAGATGAACTTTTATAGTATATCTTCTTAATCCAATGAATCTAGTAAAGGCTGAAATAAAAGGAGTTATATAATCAGATCATCTCTGACACAACAAATTGAAAAGACCCAGAATGTTCCTTTCAGGCTCCTGTCACTACTGCTGTTACTCAAGATACCTGAATATGAATTAAGTGACACCAAATGCATTTTGTCTCAAAGTAAGTAACATCAGTTTACTGAGCTCTACATGGTACTTGCCAAGAATGTAACAATTCTTAATGTAATTGCAGTAAGTGCTTGGTACACTAAGCTTCCTAGGTAAGCAAGTAGCATATAAAGACTAGACTGAGACGCTATCCTGTTCCCGAATTCCACACACCAGTACATGCTATCAAGTGACATTATGTTTCTTTTCTTGCTACAATTCTTCTAAATAATTGCATCACTAGTGAGTGATATCAGAAAAAAATAGAGATTTCATTATTTGTTTCAGATGAATCCTTGAGTATGGTTCACCTGAACATCTGTTGTTTTGCATTGCTGTGCAAAAAAAAAAAAAAAAAAAAAAAAAAAAAGTAATTTTATACATAGCATAAGCAGTTGGTTTAATTGGTTTGTTTTAAACAATAAAGGAATTTAGTAAAGTGTTATTTAACTTCTCTCTCAGAATAAGATGAAGTAGTCTCCTAACAAAATAACCTTCATCTTTATTTTTTTGTTCCATTTCTATAAAGCAGTACAAGTAACTAATTTTGTTTTTTCAGCTTCAGATATAACGAAATGATAATTAAAAATTCATTTTGGGTTAAACTGAAATAATTTTTTCTTACTTCAACAAATTTTAAGTTAATTTCACATAAAATAAATTCTTCCTTTGACCTATATTTTAAGCATTTTGTTCTGGTTTTGTTTCAACCAAATAAATTTGTACTAATACTAATACTAATAATTCAAATTTGAAATTAAATCCTACTTTAAACCAAAAATAAATCTAAGAAACAATGAAACATTTAAACTGAAATGACTATATAATTTTCTAATCTTTCTTCAAAACTGTAGACTTAATCTCTAAACTTCTCTTTACCTTTCTCTTTTAACATGACAGTGTTTAGTGTGCTAACACAGAGAAAATACAAAAAAAAAAAAAATTAGAATTTTTCCTATCTTCTTTTTTTTTTTTTTTTCATTTTCATTAATAAGACAGAGAAGTAGGCATTTATTGTAGAGACTAAGTATTGTGCAATTTGAAAGTGACATATTGAAATGTTTGCTAAGTATGGGTTTTGTGCATATTTCTAATACTATGAATAGCATTTAATCACTACATGGATCTTTTTTGGAGGGTTTATTTGTGACAATTTCATAATCTGTCACTAAGGGGGTTGTATATACAAATGCATTAATTCTTTGTTTGAAGATCTTATGACCATCCCAAACATGGGATCCTGCAGAAGAGTCCTGCCTAATTGTATGTTTACAAAGTTTATGTTTGTTTGCATATTGTATGATTGCCAAAATGTCTGGATTCAGGACTGACTGCACGGCCAAGATGAGCTGTGTTATTTTCCATTCAGTAAAGAATGATTTGCTGGTCCTAGAAAAGATTCTCTCACATTTTTTGAAGACCCCTACTGTAAGGTTCTTTCAAGTGTGCATTAGAAACTTTTCAAATTCTTGGGATTTTCTCAAGAGCAGCCTCAATGCATGGCTTAGGTACCCATTAATTCATTTTGTGCAGATGGATTTTTATTAATGAAATGTATGTTCTTGGAAGTATTTTCCATATCAGTTTACTTATAAACAGCCAAAACTAAGAACAAGTACAGGAAAAATTGTTTGCAGATCTAAAACATTGTTGGGGTTTGATTTCTCATTATATGGAAAATAATTCATTGAGTAATATGATGACAAAGGGAAATGAGAAATAATTTTTTATTACCTGCAGAGATATACAGCATTTAGCTCAGAGAAAGCAAGTTGACTTCTTTACCCTTATATACCACATAACCGAAGTACATTAAAACACCAGATGATCTCCTCCTACCCTAATGTCAGCTACATCTCCATTTAAATTTAGCTGGCATTTATGCAACTTTCACTTTACAGTGTAAACAATTCAATGAAATCCCAATACATCATTCTATAGGAAAATTGACGCAAATTTGGTGGATTAGAAATAATTACAATTAACAGCAGAATTTTTACTTCACCTCTTACATCACTGTAAATTCTATCTACAATCCAAAAATAATATCAGATAATCTTGAGCAGAAATGATTTACTTCTTTTGCAATATTTGTAAATATTAGCTACATTGCACAGTCCCTTGTAATTATCTGTCAAAATATTAACATGTAGAGTATAACTTTAGTATCATGTTGGATTTTCATCCAATAACCAACGTTTTTAAGATCATGTTGTTGAAGGAGTTTTTCACCAGTTCTCAAAATTAAAACTATGATACATATTCTTACATACTTATTGGTCAGTCACAATATTTTTTTTTTGGTTCATACAGTTATAATACCTTTTTTTTGGCTTAGAAGAGTTTAGAACAACACGAGTGTTGTTCTAAATCTACATCTAATCATGTACCTAAGAATTTTTTTAGCTGAAAGCAAAGCTGCCCGTTAGCATTCCAATCCAGTGAATCTGTAGCAGTTAGAGGAAAGAATGCCACCTGCTGAATTATCAATACCAATTCAGTTAGCATCCCATATTTTTCTTACAGGTCTTTTATTTTAATGCTGATCAAGCTCAATACTAGATGGCTTTGATAGTTGGCAAGACCACAGCCTACAGAAGTATGACTTCAGGATTCATGTGATGGGCAGGTGAATTTGCATAGTCAAAACCAAATATATAAAAAAGAAGCATTCATACATTTTGCAATACAGTGCATTTCCAGAAGAAGAACTTACTAAGTAGAATTTTTGGAGTTTTATAAGATTAAAAATGCTGAGAATTAAAGTAACACCAATGCAGATTTTTGAAGTTTATAAAAGCCAATATGCATAGTGATCAGGACAGCGACAGTACTGCTTAGAGTTTTTATCTTCTCATAAACCTATCAAGACAAATGACTAGTGATGAAATTATTTTAACATGCCTTATAACTGAGGATGATGCAGCAGTGAGACAAGCCATGTTGTATCCCACCTCTGTTTCACTGATGATATTGTAACTTGGTTCTGTTCCAAAATCTTTGGCTAGTTATACTCCAGACATGAAGAATACAGTTAAACCTCTGAAACTTTCAATGAATGAATTTATTTCAGATTTAACTTGTAAACTGAGCAGGCTTGATCTTGAAATCACTACAATAAATTAGTATGCAAAAATATGGGCCACTGATATTTTACCCCAACTCAGTTTGAATTAAAGAAAGTGCGTACACCAAGAAAGAATGTAAAACACCACTGATAGGGTCTTCAGTGGTATCTTTATATATATCTTTTTTCCTGACAGCAATATCACTTCTGTTGTTCTTTTGTATTCTACAGTCTTGCCCAATCATAATTTTATAGCTATCCACATTAATATGTTTGTTTTGTTGTTTGTTTTTCAAATTATTATTTATAAGATTAGGACAGCATTTTGGGTGTAACTTCAAATGACCTTTGCTGCACTTTATACTGTTTTTTTTTTTTTAATATAACAATGACACTCAAAGGAAGAAAGGAAGAGTGGAATTCAGTGCAGCTTTCAAATTAAGTAGATAATGGCATTAACATCTGCTGTGTAAAACAAGGAGAGCACAACTCCCAGTCTCAATTTTTTTGAAATTAGGTCACATCATAGGAGAATGGAAACCCTCTTCTAAATGATACATCTGAATGTAACCATCCTTTTTCATACACTACAATCATTCAAGATAATTTAGAATAAGCAGAACTTTATTTATCATTTAAATATGCACATTAGTACTGAATACCACTAAGAAAGCAGAATTCACATTCCACTTAAGATCAGAAATTTTATCCTATAATTCATATGGAAATTTGTACTTGAAAAACTGCAAGAATCACTGAGTCCATACCGTTGCTTTGTATGGTGGTGTATTAAGCTTTAAAATAAACTTACATTACACCATTTTTATTTTTCATAAACAGTTCAACAGCTGCTGTCATTTTAAAATGAACATATAAAAATGTCTAGATGCATATAAAACATGTATGCAAATAATAATGTGAAAATACCTTCTATTTTTTTTAAATAAAAAAAAAAGGGGGGGGGGGGATGTATTTCAAGGGTATTTAGAGTAATCAATCATCCAAATGAGAAGATGTTCTCAGTAGGGTGCTGGACTATTGCAGGAGAGGGTACTGATCTGTTAAGCCACATATGATGATGTGTAAAACTGAGGAAAATCAGCTGGCAACCACTCACACGTTGATGGTGAAGAAGTATGGTTTGCCTGTGAGCAGAAAAGGATAGGGGGCACTGGAGCCTGACTGAGCCACTGTCTTGCACAGCAAAGTTGGGGAGACCTCGGGGCCATAGCAGAACTGTGCTCAGCTGCGTTTTGCAGCTGGCAGGTGCAAGGCCTGTTTATCACTGCTAGGTGAGCTTGTGATGACAGTACAGCACCTTTCAAAGCAGTAAGTACTCAATGATATGCTCAGATAATATTTTAATGACTTAGAAAAACTTCTAGAAATAACCTGGCCTGAAGGAATGACTACAGGTAGACAGCGAGTGCTATTACAATGCATTGCCTAAAGTAATAAAAATAAAATAATAATAATAAAAAAAAGTGTGTAGTATTTTCTGTTAGGAGATGTGCAAACAACAAAATTGTATCACAATTAACAGTTACTTTTTTTTTTTTCTTTGAGTTAATTCACTTTTTACCATTTGCCAAAGAAATGTTTGTCTGTCTCTGTTCCCCACCTCTGAAGAGGTGTAAAAATAGCTGTGTTACAGGGCTGTTGTGACCACAGATGGTTAAATTATTCCTCCTGATTTGACAAAGCAGGCTTTGTTTATCTACAGCAAGTCATTTGCAAACAGAGTTCGCACTTCACAAATGTATTCTCTGTTCATAATTGTTTAATGAGCAGTATTCACAAAGACCAGTGGTGGGCTTGTTTGTGAATGATTTCCTCTGCTTAAGGTTTCCACTGGGTTACTGGTCATTTTGGCTACACCATTTTATAACAACTCAATTGATTTACTTTTTAACATCTCAAGTGATTTAAAGAGGAAACAACACCTATGAAGTAATGACAGTAAGAAATAGGTATGTTTTCCCTGTATGCTGGATCTTTTGTATACAAATTTCATTGCATTTTTCAGATCCCTCTTCTGAAAACAGGCATAGGTCTGGATGTTCCAGCCACTGAAAGCTATCTCCCAAACCCAAAATACTCCACAGGAATAACAGTAGACTAGCGGGAAGCTGCCAGAACAGAATTGCTGCTCAGAATTTAAGTACTATTTGTGAGATTGGTCTTCCAGTATTTCCTGAATTCACATGGCTCCTGTGAAGACTAATAGAGCATGTAGAAGATGCATACTTGTATAATATTTATTACTATTATCTTAGTTTATCTCATTGTTGTTTTACTATTATTTTTAAACCTTATAATACTTAATTATTTTCCTAAGCATGTTTTTCACAACCTAAAGAAATATTTTTAATGAATACTATTAATTTGGTCTTTCTGTATGTCCCAATGAAACACTGAGCACTGGTGCTTGATCACAGAATCATAGAATAATAGAATATCCAAGTTGGAAGGGACCCACAAGGATCATGGAGTCCAACTCCTGGGTCCCCAAAGGATGACACCAAGAAAAAAAAAAAAAAAAAGTTTCTGAGAGCATTCTCCAAACACTTCTTGAACTCTGACAGGCTTGGTGCCATGACCATTTCCCTGAGGAGCCTGTTCCAGTGCCCAACTGCCCTCTCAGTGAAAAACCTTCTCCTACTATCCAGCCTGAGCCTCCTCTGTAGTAGCTTCAAGCCATTCCCTTGGGTCTTATTACTGATCACCAGAGAGGAGATCAGTGCCTGCCTCTTCACTCTCCCTCATGAGGAAGTTCTAGACTGTGACGAGGTCTCCCCTCAGTCTCATCTTCTCCAGGCTGAACAATCTAAGTGACTTCAGCCGCTCGTCATACATCTTCCCCTCTAGACACTTTACCTTATTTGTTGCCCTCCTTTGGACATTCTAACAGTTTCATATCTTCCTTCTACTGTGGTATCCAAAACTGCACACAGTACTTGAGGTGAGGCTCACCAGCACAGAGTAGAGCGGGACAATCACTTCCCTCGAACAGCTAGCAATGTTGTTTTTAATGCACCCCAGGATACGGTTGGCCCTCCAGGCCGCCAAAGCACACTGCTGGCTTGTGTTCAGCTTGCTGTCGATCAAAACCCAATGTGCTGGGTCTGGCTCAGATGAAGTTAACTTTCCCTGCAGCACCCCATACAGTGCTGTGCTCTGCAATTGCGACTAGAACAGCAGTGGTATCACACCGGTGTTGCGTCTGCTGCTGAGCAATGCTGTCACTACATCAGGCCTCCCTCCAACCCCCCTAGAGCCAGGAGGCTAGGGGTGGGCAGGAAATGGAGAGGGGACATCACCAGCGCAGCTGACTTAAAAGAACTAAAGGGATATTCCATAGCATGTGGTGTCACACTCAGCAATAAAAGGTGGGAGAGAGGAAAGAGAGGGGGGATCTCGTGGAAGCATCTGTCCTCCTGAACAACCACTACGTGTATTGAGGCCCTGCTTCCCAGGACATGGCTGAACATCACTCATTGATGGGAATTAGGGAGTAACTGCTTTTCTCTCTCAGTGCTTCCATGCGACCTTTGCTTTTTTTTTAATTTTCTTTCTTTCTTTTTTCTTTTCCTTCCCTCCCTCTTCCTTTTTCCTTTAATTAAATCCTACTTATCTCAAGCCTTGAGCCTTTTGTGGCTTTCAATTTCCTCCCTCCTTCCCTTTGAGGAGGGGGAGTGAGAGAGCAGCCATGGTGTAGTTCGGCAAACCACCACACCCCTAATCCCTTTCTGCAGGGCTGCTCTCCAGCATCTTGCCCCCCAGTCTGTATGGTTGCCCCTCCTCAGGTGAAGAATCCAGCATTTGTTCCTGCTAAACTTTGTGGTTTTGGTGATTGCCCAGCTCTCTAATTTGTCCAGATCTCTCTGCAAGGCCTCACCACTCTCAATGGAATCAACAGTTCCACCCAGTTTAGTATCATCTGTGAACTTGCTCAAAGAACCTTCAAGTCCTTCATCCAAATTGTTTATGAAAACATTGAGGAGGGCTGGTCCTAAAATGGAGCCCTGGGGAACCCCAACAGTGACAGGTTACCAGCCCAATGTAACCACATTTACAAGAACCCTCTGGGACCAATCATCAGCCAATTGTTCACCCATCTTACTATGCTTTTACCTAACTGTATCCTGATCATTTTGTCCAGAAGGATACTGTTAAGATATGATAACTCCCAGTATCTATTCAGAATTTAGTCTCTACTTCTATCCTTTCCAGGCCAATTTCTATCTTTTTGCCTTAATCTCCACCCCAAAGGAAGCATTAGGAAAGGCAGAAAATGAAACAGAACTTTCAAACTTCCATCAAGCAAAAAAGCAATGACTGAAAAAAAAAAAAAAAAAAAAAAAAAAAAAACACAAAAAAACAACCCTTCATCCTTTCCTGTTATGGTTTGTTGAATCTTCCTTTGTCTTGTTGTATAATAGGAATAATGTTCATGGCACTGGAGTATACACACAATAAATAGCTTCTGTGGTTATCAAACACCTCAGCTTCACTTCAGCATTTAATCACCCACAAAAGCCATTTCTTTGCCTTGTATACTTCTCTGCCACAAACATTATCCGGTAGCTAACAAACACCCTGGAGTGCCAGACCTTCATTTTGTACTCTGAAAGATGAATTGGAAGAATAAAAAAAATCAACCCGCAGTTTTTAAAATAATAGATTAAAAGTTAAAAAAAGGAGTAATAGTAATCAAAATCCCAAAGCCCACATTAATGCAGTAGAGAAAAGTCTGGTGCAACCACAATAAAAAAATTTGGCTGTCTTCAGTGATCTCCCAAAATTACCTGCTGGAAGGACTCCAAGAATAAAAAAGCACAGTTATGTTGGACATATGCTAGGAGATTATGATAATAACTTTGTTCTGGGAGAAATTAACTTTGCTCCCATGTTAGGAATAACCTTAGCAAAGCCAGCAGTGCTCTGAATAACACAACTTAGAGAAGTTTCTAACCGTAAATATAAATGGATGTTTCAAGATGCTTTGACAAACCCAAAATGTTAATGTCCCGAAAGACATAAAGCATAATACAAAGTTAATATTCCCCTAATTCATCTTTTCTGCTTTTCCCATGTCCCTCTCTTCACAGGTCCTCAGGTTGTCTTTTAAGCTGCAGACAGTGCTGAAGAGTTCCTGACACCTTCAAAACTGGTGAACTTCTATTGGTCTCAAGCAGTCTTATTATGCCTATGTGTATGCTTCTGATCAGTCCAGTTGTTCTCTTCGTGTATGTTTTCATCTCATATATGTCTGATCAACAGTATCTGGTCAAGTTACTGCAGTTCCTGAATGGATATTTGTGGCTTCTGACATTATCTAGGTAAGCAGAAGCCAAAAAGGGAGAGATGCCTGTGGAAAAGATAGACAGAATGAATAAAACTTTTTCCATTAAGGTCAGAAAGGAAGTATTATGGGATAGTAATAAGACAAAGTAAATGTGTCTGAAGAGAAAGAAGAAAACGCTGAAGAAAGGGTGGTAGGCAGACAAAAGGAGAAAGGTAATGGAATCTCTACAGAGAAAAAGAAACAAAGAGTTTGGGGAACCGGAGGTAATAATGGAAGAGAGTTAAAAAAGGAAGAGAGTTAATGCTATGAGGAGAAAAACAGAATATGAGAGAAGAAGGAAAAACTAAACAAGCTGCACAGAGACTGGAAGTAGAACCAAAGGTAATAGTCAGAGGCATTATAATACTGGAAAGAGGGACAAGGAAGTGGAAATGAGAAAAGTGGAGGTCAAAAAAAAAAAAAAAAAAAAAGGAAAAGAAAAGAAAAGATGAAGGAAAAATGCTAGAGGGAAGAATAAAACAGCTAACTTTAGGCTGGTGAATATATTTATCTATGCTTTGGCCACTATAAATTATAAAAATGAAAACCAGGGGACTGCTGTACAGGGTGTATACATGCCGCTGTGGAGTGTATACCATGCACATAAAAGCAGAGAGTCTTTGCATTGGATCTTACTTATTTTCCTGCATCCTTTTGATTTTTTCAATTTCAAAAAAAAATCAATTTCAAAAAATCAAAAATCAATTTTGATTTTTTTTATTTTTAACTTGTAAATGAAAATTAAAAAGGACTGTGGGGTGAAGCAGCAACAAGAATAAGAATCTGTTGATGCATGATAGCAACCTTCCTCTGATTCTTTAGGAGGAATTTGAAAAGAAAGGTAGGGTCTTTTGCCTTCATGAGAAAGTAGATTGCTCCAGCTTTAAAACACAGTGTAGGAAACAATTCAGGGGCAGACATTTATTTGATCCATTTCTTCTTGAAAATGTCCCTTTCAGCAAGAACAAAGGTTGTTGGAATGATACTCAAATAAAGGTTTCCATTTTAATTTTCATTGTAAGTGGTGTCAGAGTTGGTCTTAACATGAGGTCCACAGGGAAATACTCATTATAGCAAAGAGGTTGTATTTTTGCCATGTCCAATAATAAGATGCATTGCAGCATTACCAGACTGCCATAGGAACAAGTGCGACAGGTAGAGTAAAGTTGGGAATATACTAGTTCAGATACACTATTAAAAATAATAATAATAATAATTAAAAATATCAGCAGGTGGAGGGAACGAGTTATACCAGGTAGTCACCCTTCCCCCTCTCCTGCATAGCACATGTCCAGTTACAGGAAAGAAGGAAGGAAGTCATCTCAAGCAGGAAGTGAACAGAGAGATTTATTTGCTGCTATGTTGAATTTTGTCATGTTTTGTCATGCCATCTAATAGACTTCCCAGTCCTGATTCAGTTGGTTCTCAGGGGTGCCCTACAGAGTGCATAGGAGGGGGTGGGTATTAAGAATTGCATCTGTGAAAGCTTAATGCTGACCTACTAAGGAGAGGGATTTATCTATATTCGTTTCAGTCAAGTGTTTCTAAAAAAATCACATTACAGAGTAATTTTCTTGTCTTTATCCATTCACTAGCCAAAATAAGTATTGCATTATGTCATACAGGTTCACACAGTAGGCAGAAGAGGTCCCACTGCAGATCACCTTCCATCCAAAGGCATTCTCTGGAGAACCAAAACATATGATTTAAGAGCTCAGCAGGAAGGTTTAAAGCTGGGAGGTGAGCAGGGAGGTTTAAAGCTGGACCTTTCATTGTACAAATTAAAAAAAAAAAATCTAGATTTCTTAGGTAAAAACACGGACACTCTCTCTTCTCATTCTGTGCTATCTTACTATCTGAACCCTCTAGATCCAGCCACCACAATGGCTCTAGCAGAGGAGCACAAGTGACTGCTACTTCAAAGCACAAATAGTAAGACTGGGTGCTCCAGCCTCTCAGGATTTAGGCAGTTCTTGCCTAAATCAGGGTGTCAGAAAAGCCTTGGAACCTGCAGGATTAGATGAGGTGATACCATGTTATTAGATACCTGTGATACCTAAAAGCTGGACTTAGGTGCCTAAGGAGGCATTGAGATCCTTAAGTCCTCCTTGTGAATTGAGCCCTATGTTTCTTCTCCCATAAAACTGTCTCCATCAGCAACATTATTCCTTTCATAGATGTTCATTTTGATTTATTTTTTTTTACATTTATATAACCTGCTCTACATTCTTTGTTGCTTCTATAAACTTATAAAATCACCCTATTATGTAGAACAGTAAGTCGCTTAAGTCATCTAGCAATATTAGCTCAGTTCAATACACTCAGGATGAAACAGCTGCATAAGCTTTAACCCTTTATGCCAGCCTCTGTTTATTATCCTTACTTATTTGACACACAGGCTGAAATAACTTCCTTGTTCTGAACCGTGCACTTCTGTGCTTCTGATGGAGCTGCTAAATGCTCTTGTTGTTCAGCTCTTGCAGCTCACTTTAATAGCTTTCGCTTTGCATTCACACTGGCTTTTCAGCACATTATAAGTGGGACTGGAAACACTGCCTCTCATTTAAGGTTGCCAGACACTCTGCTGATTTCTGTTACTTAGAGCCTAGCCAAATTTCAGCTGTTTGGTTGAAAATAATGCTCTATGCCTTGTGGCTGCCTGGGTTGAATTTTTGGAGAAAATTTCAGCCAAGACAATTGAGCCCTGTTCAAGAGCAAGGTTACTATACTCTGTGCAGTTTCACCACTATAGATGGTGGGGAGAAGCAGGCTATTCTTATTTTCACACATCAACTGCTTCTCTTGCTTCCCTGCAAGACTGCCACAGCCACTGGGACAAGAGGGCAGAGCTGATGTGGTAGCAAGTCTTCCCCCTGCAACCATACAGCCAGTGTAGCTTGGCTGTTCCCAGGTCCACGCTCGGAAGTACCATGGCTGTTCCATGGTACTGGAAGAAGTGATTCCATTCTTAGCAAATTTCTCAGTTCTTACCGGGACTTGCAAGTGGTGCTGCTCTGTGGAATGTCGACTGCACATCAGAGCGGTCACAGGCAGTTGCATCCACTCTTAGGATGTGCTCAGCTTTGATAGGGAGCAACAGGGACTTGGATGCAGGGCCAAGATGAGGCAGTGGCACCAACTGACTCACCAAACTGGGGATGGGGTGAGAAAGATCAGACATGCACAGAATGATCAGAAAAATGAAATTAGGACTACAGAGTAAGGGGTGCTACTGTTGGACTACAGCAAAATGTACTGCATAAAGTGGCAGGACTGTTAGGTGGTGCTGGGCAATCACTTAACCCAGGCTTTCCACAAGAGGTTAATAGCTGTGTTTTATTCATTTCCTGGGTCCTGATTTCAAGCTGAGTTGCTTGTTTTATGCAAATGATAAACGTTCATGTCTGACGCAAATTATGGGGGCTTTGCATGTGCATGCAGCAGAGTCCTCCCAAGGACTTAAGGAAGAAAAAATAAATAAAAAAAATCATGGTATATCCAGTTTGGAATCCAATACCAAAGTGAGCTTCTTATTTTCATCAGAATTTGTTTCACCTTTAACCTGGGAATAATCACAGCACCTTCACTATCTGCTTTAGTGACATTAACTGAGAATTCCCACATATAGAGGAAAAATATTGGCAAGGACTCAGGTGTGCTGGTGGCCAGGCAGAACATATAGGAGGTATGACGTGCATTTGTGGGTGATATGCCATCATGTTATGCCACTGCAGGAGCTGTATGGTTCTCCCCACTCTCTCCTGCTAGCAAAGAGCACCAGAGACAAGTCCAAAAATAACTGACTGCTTTCGGGGAAGGTATGAAAAGCATGCTATAAATATCGTCTCGCAGCACACACCAAGCACTGAGGAGGCAATGAAATACGGAACAACAGCTTGTTTAGTGAGGGTTGTCCATCAGATACCACAAATGAGGTAGGGCCTTTTATAAAACCTGAAATTAGCTAGGTAGTTAAGGATGGCATCAGAATGAGAGCAAAAAACAAGCCAAATCATTGTTGTCCAAGCATATTTTCTAGCATCTGAGTGGCTAATTCTGAAAACTTTAATGAAGTTCTTCAAAACCTTTCTCTGTGTATGTGTGTGAAATTAAATACTTCACTTAGACAATTTTCTGTTTTATTTTGTTCCTTACTTTTTACATGTTCTGACTAATCTACATTTTTATTTAAAATTAAATGAAAGAGTATCTTGATATCAATGATAATGGTACTATATCAAAGAATATCTTCTGAAGATGACACTTGTTATTTATTGTGTCTGCATTCATTGTGGTGGCTCCATAATACTGTAATTATTTGATGTAATATAAAGGTATTATTTCTCTGTGTAAATCTTACCACAATCCAAGTAACCAATTTGGCTCATTGATTCTCCCTACCAAGAGTATCCATCCACCAATGATTTCCTGTAAATCTAAACCATGATAATAAGGAGACCAGGCCACATTCATTATTTGTTACCTTCATCAAAGGCAAAGTATAACGTCAAGGACACATTTGACCTTATTATCTTTAACATTCATGAGAATGTTAAAGTACAACACATGACACCAGACTGAGATTAAAAGCATTAGGGACAATATCAACATATTATTCGTTTAATACACAGTAACATAAAGGACTTCAGACTGTTGCAGAAAGCTTGTAAAACCTGACTAGAACTATGAGAGATTTCAAGAATAAGACCAGAATAAAACTAAATGTTAGTGAAAACAAAGCACTGAATTAAAACTAGACAGTGCTCATGTTGTAACTATTGAAATGGTTTCCTCAAATAAGAAAGAAAAGCAAGATCTGGTTTTTAAGCAAGCTGTTTATTGGAATTGTGTTGATTAATGCAAGAGAGTTTTTGGAAAAACCATGCAAGATACTACATTTAAACAGGAAACAGATGGCCCTTAACTGGGTATGCAGGTGAGGAAACAGTGGCTTCCTAATTTCACTGAGCCAGCAAAACAAGAAGAAATGTAATGCCTTGTTTGTTTCCCTCAGTCCAGTATGCACCAGAGTTTATATTAGTTTTTGTCTTTTTTTTGTAAAATGTTTTTTCATTTTGTTACACACACTTGTACTTATACCAGGACTACAGTCTGACCAAGAACTCATTCCTGACAAGTATCCTTCCTAATTATTTATATTTTCAGAGATGCAGACCACTGCTGCTAAACTACACACGCAATGGTATTAGGGCAAACAACAGAAATCCATTCAAAGTTAACTATTTGCAAGGCATGATGGGACTGAGAGAAACCATAATAATTTATAGAATGCATTAAAACTGGATTGCAGGGAAATTTATGATAGGCAGCTACACAATAATAAAAACCAAAACCAAAACCAAAAGCAAAACAAAACAAAGATTAATTAACATAAAAATTCTAGCTGTCATATTTCTCTAAGTAGAAATAATTGCAAAGCAATTTTATTTCGCTGAATGAACCTCCAAACAAGTACAGGGTAAAGTCAACATGAAAATGAAAGTCACCTTTAGACCAGTAAAAGAATAGCCCACAAACTATCTGAGTGGACTGGTGGTAATATAATTACTTTGTAAAATGCAATTGTAATAGAGACAGTATAGAATTAAAAACATAAGAAAATTTAAAGTTTTTTTTTTTTAAACTGTATTCCTTATCGTTTTGTAAAATCAAGGTAAATGCAAAAATCTCAAAAGGTAGGCTTAAAATAAGTTAAAAGGAGTAAAACAAGGAGGCAAAAGTGGATTAAAAAATAGAGAATATTTCTGTATGAAAGTATTAGAATTTGGGTCTGTATAATAGTGTGTGTATATAAATGTGCAGATATTTACCACACACAAAAGCACAAAATCAAACATGAAAGGCCATATCTTAGGTGCAAGATTGAATGACACTCTTTTTTTCATCCAAAGATCTTTTCCCAGATGTTTGTCTGTAGCATCACTGTGAATCAAGAGGTACTCCACTGAAGTCAGTCAAACCCCATCACTGAGCCTGGGAAAGGTGAAGAATGAATATATTTATCTGGCTGACTTGAGAAATAAAATCTGAGTGATCAGTCAGCAACTGTAGTCCCTTACTACTAATGTACATATGAAGTAGAATGTTCTATCAAATTTCTTAGAGAAAACTTCTGGTTTTGACCTGTCCTAACAATCATAGCAGACTGCCACAGAGCAAAGTGTCCACTGGTTTGCTAGCACTGAGGAAGCTGACCTGTTTGCCCTTCTTTCATCCTCTCTAATTAAGCAGGAGCAGATACATTCCTTGTCAAAATTGATAGCTGGTGGCAGATCCAAATGAATTTTCACATATTTCTGATGATGTATAATACAGTTCTGTTGTTTATGCAGCATCATGCTGTATGCCAACATGATGCACCATACTATGTGAGACTCTGGCAAACTTACAAAGGAGAGTGGGAACAATTTTAATAGCTTTCTTTCAGATTGGATTGTGGGTATCTGATCTAAATGTTAGGTGATTTCTCTTGAAGTGCATATCAGTAAAGGTTGATGATTTAAACATCTCCAAATACTTTTAATCTTCAGATGTTTTAGTGCCAGGTTCTTTTCAGTGAATATAATGGATTTCAATGTCAAAAACAGTGAAGAGGGTGTTTTTTTTTCATACACATGCAACTGCAAGCATCTTTAATACCCTTGGAAATGTAGTAGAACAAAGCTGCTTTCTTCTCTGATTTAGCAAAATTGAAGTGAGGGTTTATTTACAGTGAGACTCATTCTAAGATGTAGTTCTTCCTCTGCACTGTATTTGAATATTATATTATAGTTAGGAAATCCAGATGGACTTGAAGTCTACTTTGAACTCATTATATTAACTTTATCTTCAATTCTTATAATAAATGTTATGATTGGATTACAGCTCTTGAAATTTTCACTTTAAGAATTGCACTTACGTTGATATTTTGTATATTTACTTTTTTTTTTTTTTTCATCTATTTAAATGTGGTTAAAGTGCTAATACTTCAAATACATGGAGAAAAGCAGCATGGTGCTGTGGCCAGACCACAAGACTAAAAAGAGAAGTGCATATGAAATAAGCCCCTGGTTTTGTAACTTATGGTTCCCTTTACATATCTGTTCTGTTAGCTTAGTTTCCCTGTCATATCATGAACCTCCAGCTTCCTTCTTCTGGCTCCTTATCCTGTGAGTTATACTTTCTTGGATCCCATTAATGTCACCTAAGTATTTGAATGGATCATCTCATATTTCCCCTCTGCAAATCAGAAGTTCAAGTTATTTGCTCCTTTTCTATCACAACTGGATTCTTTCTTCAAGTTTTCTGGTCCTTCAGAGTTACTTTCGTTTGCCTGCTGTGATACTCAGATCATTCATTTTTGCTATTAAAGTGCATTTGGGAGCAGCAGCGTTGTCCCTTCTCACCCATGCACAACTTAAGACTGCACCTTCAGAAGACAGATCTACACAAAAAAGACTCCCTGCATGACATTAATGCAGCAAGGCACCAATCTCTGTGTAAAGTGCCACATTTCAAAAATCACCCCACCAATCAGCAATTCCTAAAATTTGGCCTCAATTACATGCACTGAGCTCTTTGGAAGGTCCGTCCTGATTTGCGTTGAATATGCACATTAATCAAACACAGAGAATGTGGCGTGCTGACAATACTTTGTTCTGTAAAAATGTATCTGTGCTGATAATGCTTGAATTTGTTGTGCTCTGAACCAGCTGTGAACTCACACTGGTGAGTGCGAAGTAGATATAAGATGATGCCAAATCAGAGCAGTCCTCCCTTGTATACCCACTTTCTACCCTCCGCAAGGAACAATAAAATACATATACTCGAGATAGACTGAATCCTGCACATAGATGCACATTTGCACTTGTTCACTTTGCAGAAGGATGAAGCATGGTGGGAGCTATGCAGGGCTGCGCTACCACTGCTTGTTGCAGGGCTCAACAAGCAAGCAGTTGAACAAAGCCAGCCAGTTCTGAAGCAGGAGCAGGAGTGACTACTTAATATGAAAAAAGATGGATATCATGAACAGGTTACTTGGGGCAAGCTCAGGGTAGAGTGGAACAGCCACATAAGTTGTAGTAAATAAAGGAAATGTCATTCCTGAGTCTTAACAATACAATACCATTAATAACTTCAATAATAAATAAAATGTGCTGTACTATCTGCAATGATTATACGCATCGAGACTATTATTTTTGGTGACTAGTTGTAAAGACTGTGGTGCATTGTTGAAATAGCAGCATAAAGGGTCTGGGTGGTGATGAGGCTTTTGCTTCTCCAGGCTTCCTTTCACTACCTATTGTTCAGCAATTTTTATAGACCTTGTAAAAACTGGAATTCCCTATCCTACTAACAGGGCATTAACATGTAAAATGGGGTGATACGAAATGGAATATTTTTATGAAACTACCTACATTCCTATAATCCTCAGAACAGAAATATTCCTTTTTCATATCCACTACATGATTTTACCTTGTCTGACAAGACATTTGTGAAGTGGTAAAATGAATGAATTAAGGTGATAGTTTAGCAAAAACTGTCAGAGTATGCAAATAAACCCAAACTGAAATATCAGTTTATGGTATATGGTATTTTAAAATTATTATTAATAATAATAATAATAATAATAATAAAAATATTTACTTGTTCATTTTCAAAAAATTATTCTAGGCTTTACTGTCAGAAATAAGGGAAAGTCATGAATGCTGAAAAAATATATAAATTAAAAAAAATAGGAAAAGAAACATATTAAAGCTTGGTAGTGAATTGTAAATTGCAATGAGCAGTTCAAGAAACATTTAAAATAGAAGCGGCAGTTGCATAGGCAGTATTTGAACATCCTATCTTTTGTTACTGTGCCATCAAAGTCCAATACAAACACAATATACTGTACCTAGAGAATCACTTGGTGCAAAACTACATATTTTGCAATCTAGATGTTCAGTTATGATGAATGTCAACAAAAGCAGCCACAAGAATGACCCTCCTGACTGCACTTCAAAATCTTGCCAAGAAATGTATTCCCTATACTGTCATAAACAATCTATTTGCCTTCATTGTCTACTGATAAACATTTCCTATCCATTCTTTTGAAGCACGCAATATTGACATACCCCAAGATAACAATAAGTAGTCGAAAATAAAATCCATTTGAGTTAACTCTTATGTTCAGTGTCTACTTTGCTAATAAATAAAGCAATTTTTAATTGTCATAGGCAATCATCAAACACTGAAAAGCTTTGGGTGTCACAGCTATAAAAACACCACTGTGCTAGAGCACTATCATTTTCAAATTGTGACACAGCATTCTTGTGTAGTGCTGTTATTCCTAAATTGTTAGCTTCATCCAGCAAAAACAAAGAAAAAAATGCCACAAGAATATTGTTGCATCAAGCAGTAATTATAAAGTAGCTTTTCTTTTTTCCTTTAGGTTCATTGTTAGCAATCAAGCCAGTTTTTTTTTTTTTTTTTTTTTTTTTTTGCCAGTTAACAGTAAACAACTGATACATAGTTTCTAAGAGACTTGCATCTCTAAAAATATTTGTCATTTAACTTACCTACTTTGTATTAACAGCAATGTTGTCTGTGTTTATATTTTCAGGAATGTTTACTGAATTAAGAATAATTGTCATGCTGATAATTGTCTTAAACTATCAGTACTAATATTGACTCACTATAGTTCTAAGTCATGCTTTTAATACACGGTGCCTTACCACAGATAAATAGAAAACATTCAAAAGTTATTTAAAATATGGAATAATCATATTGTGCTATATTACACTGATGCTTAAGTAGATGTGCTTTTTCAGATCAGAAAGAAAGAAAGAAAAAAGAAAAAGAAAGAAAGAAAGAAAGAAAGAAAGAAAGAAAGAAAGAAAGAAAGAAAGAAAGAAAGAAAGAAAGAAAGAAAGAAAGAAAGAGAGTGAGAGAATGAAAAAAGAAAAAGGAATAATACATCCATCGATCTATCATCTCAAGTTAGAGATGACTCAACAGCCATGGAACACTTTCTAAGTATAATTTGAAGACTATCTTTCACGTTATACACTAACACATATCACATCTTAACCAATCCCTAGCAGAGAGGCAACTGTTATCACATCCATTTTACAGATAGAAAGAATTAAAAAACAAACAAACAAACAAAACCAAAAAAAAAAAAAACAACACATATTTATTAGTCATAATTACAAAAGGTGAGTGTGTAAGTCAGGCACTGGGGCTATATGTCCATATATTGTGGTCTATCCACTCAACTACATTCATTATGTGTTTAGGACATATCTGTATTCCTGCCAAAGAGGCAGGAATAATGGTGATGAGATTAATATTTTTCCAGACAGAGAAAAAAAGGAGACAAAAGAGAGAAACAAATACAGATATAGTTTTGCTTTTCTTCACCCTGTAAATTAGCAATAAGTATTTCTTAGAACATCCATTTTGTCTGATACTCTGTGCAATATTCATTCCTAGATACTATATTGCTAAGACATCTCTCAGTCACTGGTAGCTGAATTATGCAGTGTGCTCCCAAATAAATACTCAGAGCTCCAGCACCTGCCGCCTGAAGTCTGTAAGGAAATGCATTTGTGAGTAAGGTAAGAATCTCTTAGGAAAACTGGCAATATCTCCCAAGAATCTTCAAGATGTAGGGGAAATAGAAAGTGTAGAAAGTGTGTCATTTTCTCACCAATAATCTGCACTTTTATCTTACATGAAACAATTTTTCACAAAAAAAGTCTGCACTCCTTGTATTTGATAAAGAAAAAGAATTAGAAATAGGTCCAATTTCCTTTTGAAAGGCAGGCTTCTTCTGCTTTTGATTGGCCTTTTCCGTGACCCTCTATACAAGAAGACAGATAATAAATATAATGATTTGTACTGAAAAGAAAACTGTAAGGATAATGGCCCAAACAGTGTAGTCTTTTATAATGTTACCATAGTAAATAATAGCAGCATGGTTCACATGGTTATACTTATGGTTGTATCAGTGTTTCCATTATAAATCCTGTTTTTCATAAGTTTATAATTTCATTTTAATAAATCTTCTCTTGGCTGAACTGCAACATAGAAGGTTTCAACAAGGAATGGTTTTCCTTTAATATATATTTTTTTGCCTAGTCACAAGCCATCTGTTAATCAAAAAGAACAATTTACTTGTTTATAAGAATGTTTTGTACCATCTAACAGAAAAAAGAAAAAAAAAACAACTCCAAATGAAGTAATGAAATCAGGCAATTGATTAACCTATAACAAACTGTCATCAGTCTTGATTGTGAAACTAGTTCTTTTGCTCATCTGCTAAATGTACTTTTTGACTACACATACTAATACCTCCTCCAAGCCCCCATTCTACAGTTAAGCATATGCTTAAGCGCTCTCTTGAATAGGAATGCTTTCCAGAGCTCAGGCCCTAGAAATATATACATATTTAATTAGATGGTAGTGCTTGAAGATAATTCAATCCTCTCCAAACAGCATGTGGTTTTACTGACTTCTGCATGACTAACAGCAGTGTAGTTTTGCATTTGTGTATTAATGATCAAGTAGTGCTTTCTTCCCTCCACACTAGCCCTTTATCTTGATGGGCATGTTTGTTAATCAAGGAAAGGTGAGGGTATACCTCAATATCTGCTTAATCCTACAGTGCTTCTGCATACACTGCTCACTAATTTCACTTAATAATTTTATGTTGCACAGCCAGAGCAAATTTATATCTTGTTTACCATGCATTGCCTTGATTGGTCTGTGTCATAGCTCTGGAATTACTGAAACGCAGATATGTGTATTAATGGGGAATATTATTCATTAAACATAATGGCAGAATATCTATTTTACTATACAGTAATATGCTTTAGTATTTCACAGAAGTACACTAATCTATTTTAGTTTACGTTGTTAGATATTAGCAACAATATATATTGGAGACATATTTTAACAATCTAAATATAAAAATAATATTTAAATCATTAAATGATGACATATAAATAGCAGAGGTGCATGGAGCTGCAAGATTTTAAGCAAGCAGGCTTAGTGGTGTTCAGATCATCAGGTTTGAAAAATATCTGTTCTGAGCAAGACAAAAACTTGATTTGGGCAAGCCTCAAGGAACAGAGTATTCCCACAAGTGATATCAATTACTGCTCTGCAATAATCCTTCATGTTGCTCCTTGACAGAAAGGGAAATATTTTCTGTCCTACCTAAACAAAAGCTGCATATCTTGTCTGTCTGCAGCTGCCAAAACCATCCTGGCCTTCTGCAAAGCTGGGTTGGGTTAACTTTGCTTCCTTGCTCAGGGGAACCAGCACCCTAATAGTGTTGTGCAAAGACCACTCTTATCGTCAGTGGATCATAAGTACATGTATTCTGCATATGAATATACTTTATATTCAGGGTTCTGGGTGAATTCTGGTCTAAAAAATAAGATTCAACTTTTATTCGTGCACTCTGAACACCAGATTCATTCTTGGCCTTTATCCTGTGCTAGAGCATCTGTACTTTCTCATTTTCAGCAGAGCTCCTGCTTTCCCACTGCTCAAGAACACTCCATGCCAAACAAATCTGGTTTACGCCAACTGCCTGTGCATACAGGGGTGAGCGAAGAGGCAATGCAAGGCTGCAGGGTGGGACAGGAGACCCTGGGACAACGCACACATGGCCATGTCCCTCACCAGATCCTTTTCCTCACTGCATGGTTTGAAGCATAACCTCGTGTGTTGGGAGTCTAATAGCTACAGAGGGCGCCATGCAGGCCATCACAGCTAAAAGCAGAATCCTAATAAAATACTATCACTTGCCTGCATGATAAACAGCTCTACAAATGTTAATTTCTCCAATGTTACTAGAAGTACAAACAGTACATATTGCTTCAACGCTGCTGTGCACGGCTTGTGCATTTAGAGGGAATGTGTTTAGTTTTTATATTTATTTACTAGGGACACAAATTTTAACAACATGAAATATTTTGCTTGTATGGTATGAACACCAATAGTTTAACATAAACTATGGAAGGAATCCAGGCTGTGTTGACATATTTTATGAATGTTATGGGATGCCAGATTGGAGGTGTACATCTGTGTGGGTTGGCCAGTCATCCCACTGCCGTCTGTGTATCTGTATGCTTAAATGAATTAGCTATTATAAAAACACTGCATAAACAAGTTTAATGCTGTACACTTCCCTTTTGCTGATACAAAAGTATCTGAATCACAGTAAAGCAAGCAAACAATGATATCCAATTGTTCTTTCACTACTCTCATGTAAAAAGTTGGAAAGCTGTACACTTAAAACCATTTCATCTTCAACATTGAGGATCCCCACTCTCCTTCTGACTCCATCTCCCTCCATGTCATTGGCAGCAATCTTCTTGCATCCCCTCATGGCAAGAAGTACCACTGCATAATCCTGCAGTCGAAATCATTACCCAGTGACTGCCATTCACAAGGTCACTCAAGGTCGCTAAAATCCCTTCCAGCCGGCACAGGCCTGGAGCAATGACTGCCAGAAAGCTGCACCAGATTGCCCTGCTACCAGTGCCAGGATACCAATATAGAAGTCAGGAACTGTGCGATACCTTAGGGATTCCTCCTACCTGAGGTGCTAGCTATCAAGACAGACTTGGGAATTCTAAGGAAAGCTTTTTCCTCCTGTGTATCTGACAATGCTACTACAATAACTCTTTGTTTTTCTCTCTCTCTCCTCTCTCTCTCTCTCTTATTTATTTATTTGTTTATTTTACACAGCACACAACAGCAAAAGCTTTATGTTCAGCTACTGTAACCTTTACATTTACTGGAGGATAAACATAGAAACCTCCATGGTCAATGACTGGTAAAAACTGGGATCCTCAGCACTGAGAGAAATCAGATGGGAGCAAGGAAATCAAATGATTTCTATTTCACTGTTTAAATGAATTTTTACTAGCTTGGCATTATGTACATCGGTCTGAATTTTCTGGTCAAAGGAAATAAAAAAAGGTATTAGAAGAAAAGTTTGTGTGTTTACTTACAGAATTTGATCTTTGA
The DNA here is from genome assembly GCF_009819795.1 of Aythya fuligula. Classification (NCBI taxonomy): domain Eukaryota; kingdom Metazoa; phylum Chordata; class Aves; order Anseriformes; family Anatidae; genus Aythya; species Aythya fuligula. The sequence goes on along the minus strand of NC_045560.1, from coordinate 139,562,526 downwards.
ATTAAATTAGAAACAATAAAACATTCTGAACTTTTTTTTTTTCAGAGAACAGTTTGTAGGCTAATTTTGAATTTGAATTCATTCCAAGCATGATAGCTTAGATTTGCCCCAGATGGACTTTCAGTTCTGTTCAAATCGCTTGACAGCACCATAACAGCCATTTGTAACTAAGTCTGCAGAAATGGGCTGGCACTTGCAGCTTACTAGCATTGCTGATCTTTTTGTATGGGAAAAGCACCCATAAATCACAGTGCATTAAAAAGGCACACACATCCCAAGCAAACATCATGGAGAATCCATTGTCCTGTAGATAAGTATACAAATAAGTGCAAAGCATCACTTAAGTTTTATATAAGGCACATATTTTTTTGGAAGGCAACCAATGCAGTTTCACATGCTGTACTTTTTCTAATCTGACTGACTCACAGTCTTGTGATAGTGAGATAAGCTAGGTAGGCAAATTTTTACAGAGTTGCAATTACTGAAATTGTCATTACGCTGCTCACTGTAAAATAAATATAGATAGAAGTGAAATTATGCACAGGCTAGAAGTAGAAAGTGTTTTGCTTCTGTTTGCTAAATTAATCTCTTCCTAAATGGCTGCAGGCCAGGTAGGTTAGCATTTGTGGTTTCAAAGGTTTTCAGCGCTTGCAATGAGCCATGAAATTACTGCATGCTGCTGAAAATGGCAGCTGATGAAAGGAAAAGAGCGAATCCCAAAGGCAGAAAGACAGGAGGAAGCAAAATTACAGGCAGAAAGTCTGATTTTTGATGTTGCTCATTGTGAAATGTACACCCAAACTTTTAATAAAACATAAAACATTAATAAACCTGCTAACAATTCCTTACAATTTCTTTTGAAGTCTCAGTATAATTTCTGAATACTTATTAAAACAGGCAATGATTCAGTGGTGGCTGAGCAGTTTCTGTCTGTCGGATATGGTATATTGGTATACTAGTGACTTTTGAAATTAGATTTTTATTGATGTTTTTTAATTGAATTATCCAAAGGATTGATGTTTTCTGTTAATAACCTGACCCTAAACTCTTGAATTGTTGATCAAGTTTAACTAATATTAAATTAGATATTCAATGGTTAAACACACTGTGTGATCAATGCTGCTTCACCATTGCAAATCATCTAAACTTGCTTTGGAAAAGAAACCTGGCTTCATATAGTCATGTTGCTAACAGCTAGTTCATTGTATGACATGTATATGCCACAGCAATGTCGGCATTACTCCCAGGTATGAATGAAACAATGCTTTTAAGCACTATGAAAAGGAGGATATTAACAGAAGAGTCATGCACAGCAATAGCTGTGATACTTCAGTATCACCATTTTAGTTTTAAAGGAACCTACAAATGTGCAATTCCCTTGGGTCACTATCGTGACATCATTTATTTTTTGGCCAAATACTACTTTCAAAGACTCACAGTGTGGCTCCTCTGTAATTAATTTATCATTATTAACACACAAATTGTCATACAAGAAATTTATTGACAAAGACAAAAATAATAATTTTCAGGACCTAAAATTAAGAAACCGGTCTTCTATTCAAAGAATACCAAATAGATTCATAAATTACCCTTGAATCTGGCTATATTCTTGAGGGCTCTGTGCATACAGGCAACTTGCTTATTTAATCAACCAAAATATAAAATGGGGTACTTCCTAGTAAATGTAAGTCTACATCTATTATATTTGGGGACTGAGGAGACAAACTTTTCTGTTATGATTATGTAAAATAATGTCGGCTTTTATAGGCCCTCCAAAATGGAAAGATCTGAATTGAGCAAGGCAAGCAGCCAAGGACTAAATTTGACAGTATGCCTAGAAGGAACCAGGCATGGAAAGTAGTTTCACATCCTAAAATTTCTTTGATAAAGGTGAATGGCTTTAAAAGATCCTTTACCTTAACAGAGCAATTCTGATCTGAATTGTCTCCCAAACACATGGCAATAAATACAGTGATAAAGAAATGGTCTACAGTTAAAGGTGGCCACTAGGAGTGCCACTAGGAGTGCAATGCAGGTCACAGCAGGGGGAAAACAGTTCAGCAAAGGAACCTGGCAAAATCATTTCTGGATTTCTGGAATGACACAGGTTCATCAGTGTTTCTGCAGAGAAAAAAAAAAAAAAAAAAGATGAATAGAATAGAATAGAATAGAACAGAACAGAACAGAACAGCTCAGTTGGAGGGGACCTTCAAAGATCATCTAGTCCAACTGATTGATCTCTTGAGAGCTAACCAAAAGTCAAAGCATATTAATGAGGGCATTATTCAAATGTCTTTTGAACACTGAATACTTTAGCTTTTAAGGTATTGCCCACCTAAGAGGGAATCGCACAGAAAACTGCAAGCAGTGCAATTTACAGAGTTATTTACCCAGGGAGGTCAACTGAATTAAGGCAATCACATTGTAATTTGAATAGAGACTTAGAAAAATCACAGCCTTCCTGAACAAGTCCCCAGCTGCATCCTGAACAGTGGACCTGCAGTAGAGGATGTTGGGCAAAATCTCTTCCCAACATAGGAATGCAATGGACAGGTAAAACTGCAGGAGTAATGCCACAGGTAAGAAGAAAGTAATTGCTGAATTGAAATCACAGGCATGTATACACACACACATAAATTGTGATTTTGTGCACATAAGTTCAGTATGTGGTAATGCATGTGCAAAATGTCATGCCCTTATCTATTCAGTAGCTCATTCATACTGCACTAATCACTGTCTCAGCACCTAATTTTGAAGACTATAAATATTTTATTATCCACACAAAAATCAGAGGTGGTAACTGAGCTCAAGCTGTGCCCTGAGGAAAATAAAGCAAATTGTGCCACATAATAAAAGATAGATATAGAAAACCATTGCATGGACATAATTCATATTCATATTGAGAAGTCCTATATTATATCTAGTGTAATCACATTATTCATGATACAGTGTATGCTATAGAAATAGGAAGTGTGTACTAAACATATTGTAGCCTAAGAAACATTTTTAATTACATTTTTATTAAAACTTGTAAAATAAGAAGTAAACATAGAACATGCTTGCCTCTCGGTGTGATAGGAAGAATTTACTTCTGCACTACAGAAAAAGATAGCACAGCACATGTTTGACATTTAAAAATAAAATCATGTAGCCTCAGTCTATGGTCTTACCAGACTGAAAGAATCATTAAAGCTTGTAACTGAAGACAAATAATGCTAGCATATACCAAGTCACACACAGACAAATATTAGCATTGAGCTTTATGGAAAAACACAGCAATTTTGAATCCAGTTTATAAAATCAGAGATATTTCTAATTTAAAAAAAAATACCCTTGGCCTTAGGAAAAAAAAAAAAAAAAAAAAGGAGAAAGGGGACAGAAAGAAAGGGAAAGAAAATGAAAGATGGAACAAGAAAGCAAGATAGCAAAAAAAGCAAGAAAACAAGAAAGCAAGCAAGATAAAGTAAGTATGCCTAGGAATAAAAATTAATTTAAAAAATACTTGAGAAAAACAACAAAAAAAATCCAAAATAACCAAATAAGCTCAGGGTGTGAACATGCTTGATTTTAGGGTTGAATTCTGCTGAAGTCCCCTTTTAAGAAATTAAACCACCGGCAGAAACAAAGATAAAGAAATCTAAAACTGAAGCAAACTAAATACTAGCAACATCATTTTCAAGGGAATGGCATGAAGCTGCAACAGGAGAGGTTCAAGTTAGATATCAGGAAAAGTTTCTTCACTGGGAGTGTGGTTGGGCACTGGAACAGGCTCCCCAAGGCAGTGGTCATGGTACTGAGCCTGCCAGATTTCCAGAAGAATTTGGACAATGCTCTCAGACATATGGTCTGATTTTTGGGTGGCCCTGTGTGGAGCCTGGAGCTGGACTTGATGACCCTTGTGGGTCCCTTCCAACTCACTATGATTCTATGATTCTGTGATCATTCATTTCTTCCTATTTGTGTAAAAGTGAAGAATCTGAGGGGCTGGATACTCCATAAAGAAACAATGCTATGTGTTATAAATTTTTACACAGTTATATATTATTTGATAGATTATTCTGTAGTGAAAGCATGGGGAATGCCTAGCTAAATTTGGGCAGAGAAATAACTGGATTCCGTATGTAGGGTGCAATAATTTGCTATACATAGTTGAAGTTTAATGCACGCAGAATTTGTAGAGGAAATTGCAATTTATCTGCAGATTCTGTGGGGGAGAAAAAGCAAAGAAGGTTCCCTAAATCACTCACTTAGCAGGCTATACACTTTCTCCCTGAATAGGAGTTTCAGCTCTCCAAACTGCCCCTCTTTGCTACTGTAAAAGAGGTCAAGTCAGTAAATTCTTTAGATAATGCAGGAGTTAAAATTGTGCCTTCAAACCTGTGTGGTTTGAATATACACAGTGCGTTTGTGCGTTGAAGAGTAAAGCTTAGCCATGAGAGTTTTGCTGCTAGAGGTTTAAGTCCATTAGCACACATTTTTTCACTAGTACCAAGAATAGAACAAAATACAAAGAACACAATGTACACCATTGCATATATACAGTAAGGCAGGATACAACTTCTGTAAATGATAGGTAGTATTTTCCATTAGACCGTTACTTTTCTCTGTGGTGCTGTGGGCTCACAAACTCCCTCAGCAGGATTCATTTTGATGATGGAGAGGTTTGACTAAGTGGTTACATTAAAATTTTGATTAAAATTGTTTAAAATCAAAGTGTTTCCTTCTCTATAGCACGTAAAGTTTCACAGCAAATGATTGGACAGAAACATGATTTTCTCAGTCCATTTGACCTCTCTCTCAGGTATTGGATTAGAAATGAAAATGAACCTCAGAACACCTCTCTAAAGAACTGTCATATCCTGTATGGTGCTACCTTGCAGTATGCTGAAGAAAGCTCTGAGAGGTCCATCCTTCCTTCCCATAGCTGTTATTCTCCCAGACTGCTCCCTTCCTTTGGAAAGCAGATCTTATTTATTCCCTAGCTATTCCTCTTCAGCTGTTGTCACTAACCCAGGTCTATTTTATTTTTATTGAAGGTATTTTGCAGGAGAAATTGTAATTAAAAGTAGGAACCTCAAGTGATAGGGTACATCTTTTTCCCATATTAATAAAATAATAATAATAATCAGAGTCTTTGTCATCACTGCATTCAAAGCTGAAACTGAACCACATTTCTTACTCTGGCACAAGATTGATAGTATGAGCCGAGACAGGTTCTTTGTCTACATATATATGTGAATATTCTCAGAAGTAAGGTGGTATAGACTTTGTGTGACTAATACTGGAACTCTGAACCTTGACAAATTGCAAGGGTTTCGGTAAAGAGCCACAGGGATGACTGAAGCTGTAGAACTTGCCTTACTGATAGAGAATTATAAAGTTATGTTTCTTTAGTTTGTCAAAGATGATGTGAAAGAAGAAACTTGATCAGAACCTGTAAGTAAACAGCCAAAAGGCAGAAGATTTTATCTTGCTCTTTCAACCTTCCCTCAAAGACTGGACAAGATTCAATATATGGCTGATGAACTCTAGGTAGAAATGATATAATGTCCTGAACACTGAAAATAGTTATCTATAAGAAGTTTTTACCTAGGGAAGTAACAGACATCACCTGGAATTCTGCACTTAAAGTCTTTCTAAAAGCCAAGCCATATCTCAAAAGCATTGGAAGCAGTGGATGAAATTATAGATTCCATTTTATGCAGAAAGTCGAGATAAATTATCATTATGTCCCTTCTAGTTTTTAAAAAACTGCAGATCTAGAGGAAAACAAAAGAACAGGTGGCAGTTATAAGAACAGACAAATCAGAGAAAAAAAATAAGCAAGCCAAGCCAAACCTTTGTGAATTCCTCTTGTTGATTATTCAGGCCACATGTTCTCTTTTCAAAATTTGCCAAATCATCTGTGCTCACATAGGAGCCCATCATACTCAAATAGATCACATTTTTCTACTCATAAAAGTAGTGGCCTTTTGGACTGTTAAAGTGATTTCTAGTCAAAAGAAACAAGCAAAAAAAAAGACAAAGGTGCCTCCTAAACAGTGGTATGGCACCTCAGCTTCTGAAATCAGCAGCACATAAGGGAGTAAGACCACCAACAGCACATCCAGCTGCCTTTGACTACTCTGAGGCCCAAGGAGCCAATGCCTGCTTCCTCATGTGTTGAATGGAGCCAGTTCCCAGCATGTCAGAAACAAAACTTCAGCTCACATTTCTACACCCCTGCTTAATATCCTTTAGCTCTTCTGTTATCTCAGCCAGGTGAGACTGTGCAGAGTTGAAGAGATGAACCAAGCTTGAATGTGTTTGGGGCTGCCATATATTTTTTAAGGGTGTAACTTCTTTTCTGTACTGCCTTGCACGGTACTGTTCCCAGTTAAGGCGATTACCTGCATGCACTGCCACTGCTTGGCAAAGTTGCCAGAAAATTGCAGGCACAACTGGAAAACTATTGCTGAATGACAGCCTGATGTAGAGATGCACCTTCCTCTGGTGGATCTTCCTCAAACACGGGGACATTCTGAAACTTCATAAAGCAAAAAAATATATATCAAACTCATGACTCTGCTGAGAAAGCACACCACCACCACCATCATACACATTACTGGCAATATTATACCAAATGGAAAAAATGTATACTCTTTTACAGATGCCTTCACCCCCAAAACACTGACTTTTATGCTGCTCTCTCCTCGTGGAAGTATGCAAGAGCAGAAGAGGTTAAAGTGTGTTCTGGCTCTGCCAAGTAATCACATGCTGTAGGGAAGGTGCAGAGGACCACTGCAGAGATGGGGAAGGAGAGCACATGCTCACCCGCCCACTTGGGACTTTGCTCATCAACAGGGATGGTTTTGTTACCTTGCTGGATTTGTGTCTGTGAAAACCATCTCTTACTGAACAAACTGTACTACTTCTGCTGTATTTATTTATTTTTGATCATTTTACCAGCCTCAGTTACTGCACCTTCCTGTGCCATGTCCAGGATATAAATGAGTGGAAAGTGATAGAATGTTGCACACATTAAATGTAGGAGAAAAAAAGACAAAAAACAAGCATAACTCAGAAAAAAAAAAAAAAAAAAAAGAAGGTGTATTCAAAAAGACATTTGTCTGCATACAGCCATTTTCAGTTTAATATAGATGAACAAAGAGAAATGTGGATATCTGCGCTTGTTTTTGTCAAACTAAAAAAAACAAAACAAAAAAAAAACTGTATAGTATAAATTGTAGTCTGCCTTTAGGACCTGATTCTGATTTCCCTGAAGTACCATAACTACAATAACAACCAGGATTTTATATATGTACAGATATATATAAATCCTCAATGTGTTCACCTTTGCACACATTGCAATGTGTCCTGAGCCTAGAGAGTGTGATACTACATCCAGCTAAATTAGAGGCCAGACCCATCTTGTATGTAATGTTGTAAAAATAATGCCTGTTTGCAAAAGTCTTGACTGGCTGCATTTAAATAATACTTTTCTTAAAAATGTTTAAACTAAGAAAATATTAACAATTATGTGGAAATAGAAGATATCAAAGAGTAGAAGATATCAAAACTTTGGATCAGAGACAACTTATCAATTACTTCAGTAGTGACCAATTTGTCAAAACCCAGGAAGCAAATCACATTCAAGGTATTTAGAAAGACTATAAGGATGTTTCATGAAGATGGCACAAGGAAAAAAAACTTATGAGCAGGGAGTTCAACTTAGAATTTCAAATTAACTTATTGTATGATGCATTATTTAATAAATGTTAGCATTAATTTTTGAAGAGTTCAATTTGCATACTATTACTGGGCCAAATGGTTGATGAGGATCACAATTAAAGAAAGATGCACTGTTCATTTGGTTAAAAAAGAAAAATCAAATGAAGTCAAACCTTCATCATTACACAGAAAAAAGGTGGCCTATAGCTGCCAAAAATATAGAGCTCTCTGACAGATATATTTAAAGTTCTGCTGATATTTAAATCAACTTTCTTGTAGTCTGACCCTATGCAATAGCTCAGGATCCTCTCCTAGCCTCAGTTAAAAAAAATTAAAAACAAAAGCTTCTAGCCTAGGAAATAGAAGCTTCTAGCCTAGTGAAAGTAATTTAGAGTTTCTTTTAGAATGACATCTGAAATAAGTTTTCATCACATTCATCTATGACTCATTTTCTGATTTTTTGATACAAAATAATAGTGAAATATTTGAGCAAAAATGTTAGTGTTAACTTACCCTAACTTATATATGTTATACCAAAAAAGTTGCAGCTACAAATAAACATAAGCATTTAGAAGAAATGAACCATAAAAGATGGTAGCTCTTACAGATTCATGGATTATTATGCTGGAAGAGATGATTGTGACCCTCTAGTCTGACCTCCTGCATAATGCAGGCCATAGGACTTCTCTGAATTAATTCCTGATTGAACTAGGGCATCTCCAATAGACTCAAAGTTCAAAGGCTCCCATTGCCAACCCTGAGCAGCCACCTTTTCCATGGTATGCAGAGCTCCTCCATGCAGATCATAGTTTACCATGTCACCTTTGCTTTTGGATTCAGAGAAAAAGATTAAATAAAATATTTTAAAAATAGATTTCATACCTCTGAAAATCCTTTCACAGAGGAAATAAAAACCAGCAATAAGTGAAAAATGTTAAGAGTTTCCAGTGTCTCATCAAAAACTGGAAAATGTAAATCAAAATGAGTTTTGGGGAGAGGGGGAAGCAAGGACTTGTCAGAAATAATATTGCAGTAAAAGACTCCAGCTATTTTCTTTTAACCTCAACACAATTCCCTTCAGGAGCACAAATCATAGTTTCTTTTTTGACATGCAGTTTCAGAGAGGTCCAAATTCCTGGCATCCCTGGCCTGACTCCACCATGAGAGGAAGAGGACTTCTCACTTGTGTTCATGCCTCTGTAATCCTGAATGCTTTGTCACAGCTGTGAAAGGAGACTTCAGGTGCTGTTAAGAGATATCCATGCAGAGAACAGTATTAATGTAGCATCTGGTGGTTCTGTCTTTGGACCAGGACTACATTCTACTTGAGACTACACAAAACAGAACAAAAAGAAAACCATGTCACAGAGGCAATGTTTGGAGACAAAAGAAAAATAGTGTAGTAACTTCAGAGTCATGCAGTGCCATCCTCTCTTAATCACAAGGTGTAGTAAAGAAGAAAACACTCACCTTAAAAAAAAAAAAAAAAAAAAAAAAGGCTCATTGTGAGACAACAGCAACCTATAGCTAATGAATGAGACATGAGTGGGGATAACACCCTCTGGGCCTTGTACATGAAGGCAAGTAGGGGTTTTTTGAGATGATAAACGGTGGAGTCATTGAAGAACTGTAAAGAGAGGAGTCTCTTGAAAACCTGTCTTTTCTGCAAGGATCTATAAAATAGTTGTTACACAGACCAATATTATCTCATTTTATTGAATTTGCCTGGCTACCTGTACCATCTGTTGTTTCTCAAGATACTATGCCATAAGACGTAAAGCTGAGCCATGACTTGGACATGAAAATTAAAAATCTGAGACAAAAATCATGTCCGTAGTAGTGCTGTGAATAGCAGACAGAATGATGCCACTGCTCATAGCAATGGAGAAAATTCTGGGGGCAAAATGGAAAGAACATTTTCTTAGTCATGTACTGGAGTTGAAAGACACATCCATGAAGAGATGTAGTTTCACTTTTCAACACAAAGATCTATTTCAGGGCAGATAAAATAAATGTATAAAAATATTTATATATTAAGTATATAAATATATATTTATATGTTAAATTACATGTATATGATTCATCTGCACAGAGAATGTGCACAACTGAAGTTCAGTTATTTGGCTGAATTCTCCAGATATCAGATGCTGAGAAAATGTTACAACGTTAATGTTTCCTAAGAGTGGAGCTGACACACAGCATAACATTGGGAGGCCAATGTCCATGGAAGCCTTATCTGGTATTGAATGTTATGGTTCATTTTATCAGAATGGCACACTGTACTTGTAGTCCATGCTTTTCCCTGGCTACCCATCTACTGCCAGGTCAAAGTGTTGGTTATAATCTTTAAATCCCTACAAAGCTTTAGGGTCTGCAATTCTAGAGACTACGTCTCTATTTTATGTTCTCACACAACAGTTAATCCTAGTTATGGCTGTTTCAGGTAAATGGGAAAAAGAAGCAAAGGCGCCATTTAATTAAGCCCCAACTCAATTTATTTGGAAACCATTATCTGCACCACAAAGTCATTTGTAAATCATTCCCACTTGAAGAGGACTGTCACTGACTCCATACTACTGAGCTACTGGACTCATTTGCTTATTAGATATTAGAAACTCTATCCCATTATATATTTAACACACACCTTCCCCTAAAATTATTTCCAGTGTGGATTCATGAGGTAATCTTTTCCACCATGGACTGAGTATCTTCACTAGAGAACTCTCTAAGATAAACTTTGGTTAAAACCACAAAATCCCATGACTGACTAGCCAAGGCAAAGAAAATATGCCCCATACTGGACAGTATAATGGTGAGAGTAACAATATTTTTACATCATCTAATATATATAATATCCATAGCTCACTATGTTGATTTCATGGGCACTAACCCAGACATGAGCAGGATCAGACTTTCAAAAGATTTTTCATCCCTTTCCCTTGACACCTATGTCAAGTAGTTTATATGAGCCAAAGATGGGCAGTTGGGGAGGGTGTTGAACAACCCTTAGACAAGTTTTCCTTTTCATTCTACTTCAATGTTAAAGAACCAACCAAAACAAAACAAAACAAAACAAAACATTTCTAGGGACTTTATAGGGATTGTGTGACCTCTTTTGGCAACAATGGGAACAATGTCTTAGTGTTGATTCTTCGAATTTCTCTAGTTTCACTATTCAGAACTAACAAGATTTCTTCTGAAATATCAACTCCATCAACTCCATCCCATAATCCAATGAAACAGGAATTTTTCAAGGGACAAAAAAAAAAAAAAAAAAAAAAAAAAAAAAAAAAAGACTTGGCTACTCCATTAGTTAAACTTTCTAATAGTTATTATAGTTTTCCTGTTTAAAAGTGCACACTCTATTGTCAAAGGCCACTGTATGATGCTGGCATCAAAGCTGCTTCTTTGAAGTAGTCTTCTCTTCTGTCTCCTGGTGTGACACAGGCTACTAACATTTTTTCTTATGTTTGCCCATTCATGGAATAATGGCAGTGAAACTTTCCCTAATACAAGGCTTTGATACCTAGCTTGAAAAGTGCCACGTTGATGTTAAGAATTCATGTTATGCTACTTGCATTTTGAAGATGCAAGCTGAAGTAGCAATAGTCCCACTACAAATTTTTGTAGATTAATTTAGTCATTATACCTGCACAATCTGATAGATTTCCAGTGAAGAAAATATGGGAATGCATTTGGAACATTTTGAGCTCATTTAAGCAAAATGTACTTGCAAGTGTATTTTATAGAATGAGTAACTGTTTAATGACAGATTATGCTAAAAAAGAATCCACATGAACACACCTCTGTTGAGCACCTTTTTCAAACTCAAATATCTTAGGTATTTAAAATACATATGCATAACACCAAAAGTAATTAAACCACATTATGAAATAAATCCTTTCAATTTTTTTCTGTTTATTCTGCAGCACTTTTCAAGTTACTCAAATGCTAAATAAAATCTTCAAAAGAAAAACCCCAAACAGCAGAACCCCTATCTTTGAAATTTTAGTTTAAAAGCTCACATCACTCCCAAGCTAAATCCTTGAAGCTCTGGATGCCAAGTTTTAGACTTGTGTATTTTTTTTTACTTCTGACTTTAAAAGTCATAAATGAAAGTTCATAATGCAAGTAATTACACAATTTAATTATTGTGGTGCCACTATAATTTACAGTAAATTCTTAGACTGTGAATACAAAAACTTTGCTGACCCTTTTTAGATCAGTTCTTCCAATAACCCTTGATGCTTAATGTAGTATTTTTTTTCATTTATTCACATTACATTCCTTAAGGAAAAACATTAGGATGTAACTGTTCAATGTGATCTAACGCAATCTAGATATACTTTAATATAGTAGATATATTACAGATATTTTGTTAAGGTTAATTTAAGTTTTTTTTCTCTGTTAATGTTCTCTGTCACTAACAGAAAAATGGCCATTCTGAAATGTGTTGCTAAACTGACTCTTGATACTGTCTGTAACACTACTTGCTTTGTACCTGGAGACCACTATTTGCAGGGAAGTAGCTCAAAGGGAAATATTATTTTGTTTTATTTCTGTTACAGCAAAGTCAGATGGCAGTCACATTAATAAAAATGTTTGCCAAGAGTAAAAATTCCAGGATCTCTAAGTTCAAAGATTTAACCCATTAACATAGATTGAATTATCAACGGTGTTTCAGAAGATTCTGGATCCAACAGTCTTTCAGGTCTAACCTCTCACAGCTGTAGTGTGAGGGATAAAAAGTATCATTCATTAAATAAATTTCAAAAACTCCAAAGTTAGTATTTTTATCATCTCAAATATATTTAGAAGCTTTAATTATCTATGTTTGCTTTTGATTTTGGATGAAGTATTTGAACATATGGCTATTTCTGTATACTCCATGATGCAGTCCCAGACACCTGGTTTGCTCTCCCAGGACTGACTTCCATCAGAAGTAGGTTGCCTCTTAGCTGTGAGGCCAAGATTTCTCAGGGCCCCACCTGGCAGCATGGGGTCCTAGGTAGTTTTTACAATTTGATGTTTTTTCAGCTGAAAGTACCTGATAAACTGTGAGTTCTGCCACAGCCCAAAAACATATTTTGCATGCCTGGGAGCATGAAAGAGGCTTGAAGGTAATGGTGATATAGAGAATAACTTTGGGGCTATTTGGGACATAAAAGTAGTTCCTTTACCTCTCTTTAGGTCTCGTCTATGCCATTCATCTGCATCGTATGAACTCTGAACTCCCTCTGAAGGACCAAGAGAGAAATATCATCTCAGCTCATATCAATGACAGCTCAACAGCACTGTAGGGATATCACCCTATATCTCTATTTCTTATGTGAGTCTCACTATTCAGAAACCTAATGATCAGGGACAGAAACTAATTGGAAGGCGAGGTTTCATTAAAAGTATCCAAAACCCAAAGGGAAAGGTTACTAAACTGAGTTAAAGTAACTTGAACATGTTTTAATGCAATACATAAAAAAGTGAAACAGTTTGGAGAAACAAAGAGTTCTGTTCTACAGCTGTGTTGCCAGACCCAGTCTAGAGGAACAAATTACGCATCTTCCAAGAATTTTGGTCCTTTGCCATAAGTGAGTCAAACAGTCCTTGAAAATCCAAGATGTATACTCCAAGACGTATACCCTGTCTAAGCATTAGCATGTGACTTAAATGGATTTGAATGTCCATCTCTACTATTATCATTCTGCGTTATTGGTTTGATTGCATTCCATTACTTCAGTTTTGTATTTCAATACCTTGTGCAAATCATTGCACATCTCACGAAAATGCTGCTGTGCATGTGTAGAAGAAGGAACTTTTTGCTTATGCTGAATGGTAGGGTAGAGTTGAAGAGCACAACAATTTGAATATTAATAGGGTTGCATGAGTGATGTCTGATACATTTTATTAAAGTTACTTTTATTTTAACATTAAAAGAATGCAGAGAAAAATATTTATCTTTTTTTTTTCAGTGTATTTTCTTTATTTGAATGATTACTTAAAACGTTTTAGTTACTTGTATTAAACCTTAATAAGATCATATAGAAATTAAAAACAGGGGTTATAAGTGAGCTATCAATTAACATAAGAATCAATTTAATGGTAATTTAAATATCTAACTTATAATTTTTGCATAATGAAGTGGCCTGTGGGCTTGAAGTCCTAATCATGTCTAATTAATTTAAAGGATGTTACTTTTTATTATCATTGAAATGTCTGACAGGTGATAAAACATTTAGGGTTGCAGCCGCAAACTTTTTACATCAGCTATAATATAAGGCGACAGGTTATATAAACCCTTTCTCTGAAAAATGAATATTTAAGGAAAATAGTGTTAAGTGATTTGGATCAAATTCAGCCATGGTAGAAGTGGGTGAGAGTCTCATGGAGAAATTATGTGTGCCTACGTGAGGGCTCAATTTTATCCTATCTTTCACTATGAAGTGGATTTTGAAATTCTGTCTGTGCAACACAAATGGGGTCCTTTTGAAATGAGTATATGTATCACACAAGAAAATCTTCACCAGGGCAAGTTTTCACAGCCCATTTTGATATGCTCTGTGAATTTGAAGAAAAAGTTCATCTAACTGTATCTTAATATGTGGTATCTTTTACAGAAAAGAATGAATTGGGGTGAAAACAACCCTAGTGCTCTCCCCCTAAGCATGATTAGTTGTTACCTGCAGTGTGTTTGCTGCCACATCCATCCAGTTTTGCAAGTGGTCGATATGTGCCCTGACCATTTAGCATCATGGTATTCTGTTATTCAGTGTCTGCTAGAGCCCTCTGCACCCTCCACCTCCCATGAGATTCCTGACCTGATGGCACTGAGGATAGAAGTATGTTTTTTAGTAGTTTTGCTTATACATACCCAGGTTGTAGAATTCTCTAAAAGCGGCAAAAGATAGCAGGTCACATAGTATATGACAATAATACATCTCAGAGAATTATAGTTAGCATTGCATAGGTAATGGAGTGTGCCTTCACAGGGTTGTCTAAGGGCTGTCATTGTGGAGAACTGCAAGCCCTCTCCATGCAGCCAGGAGTCTGTGCTTAGTGGCTTTTTGAAAAGACAGTCAGGAAAGTTTTCAGAGAATCACAAATTTCTGAGGTTGGAAGGGACCTCTGAAGATCATCTAGTCCAATCCCTTTGCCAAGTAAGATCACATACACCACAATGCACAGGATGGCATCCAGGTGGGTTTTGGGTATCTCCAGGAAAAAAAAAAGGAAAAAAAAAAAAAAAAAAAGAGAAAGAAAAGGAGACTCCACAACCTCTCTGGGCAACCTCTTCCAGTGTTCTGCCACCCACAGCAGGTATCTTTGCCAAGGCAGGTATAAATCATGATGTTGGTGGTGAAGGAATAAAGCTATGTGGAATCTGGGACTAGTCTACTTCTAGAAAATGAAAGAGCAGTATCCTGCTGGTCTGTAACAAGCATCTGTGTGATCTGGGCAACTCATGCAGCTAGGTAAGTCATCAGAAAATTTTCCAGATTTATCAGCTGTCACACCCAGCCCACAAACCATGGATGCAGCTTTCAGGAGTTATGGAGTTGTCATCCTCTGTTCTGTAAGGTAATCCCTATGGGAAACCCTATGGGGACCATACAGTTTTGTCTCTCCCTGGGAAGAATGAGGCTGAAGGAGGAAAAATATTACCTGACTAGAGTGAAAAATATGTAACAGTCCAATGGAAATTAAGTGGGGAAAGTTCCATGAATTAAATTCTTGAAAAATATTACTACAAGAAAATAGTGTAGCCTGATCTCAGGGTGAACTGCTATTGCCATTACATACATACTGTATATGCATGGGCCCTCAGGCTCAGGAGATGTCTCAAAGCAACAGAGCCTGTAGAATTCAATGTCCCAGTTAGATCCATAAGACTGAGGAGTTACAGACAACCTACCATGTTTCACCTGATCGGGGAAGAGTGACATAGATTTTTCTATATGTCTTACAAGCAGCTGAAGATTGCTTTTTGCTGTCCTCAGTGGATAAATTCTTCCATGATGGATTGACTTTCAGGAATGCAAAACCCCTAACTTTCATTATAATTTGGAAGATAAATGTGATTAGATATTAGATTTTTCAGAAGCACTAATGTCTCTTTTGAATATCCTAACTTTAGCAACCTACTTAAAGGTTTAAAATAAATTTAATAAGATAAGCCAATTTTATGTTGAAAAGTGATTTCTATGTTATGTAATTCAACATAAATCACAAAGGGGAAATTATATAAACAGGTGAAAAAATTAGAGAGAAAATTGGGAAGTAAAAAAGATAGCATTAGAGGCAGGTTTGATAATGAAGTGTTGAAATTACTGGGACTACACAGATAAGCAAAGGAAACTTGTGCAGAGATCCATGAGGACATGATCGAATGTTAGGAAAGAAACACAGGTTTCAGCAGTAGACACACAGGTCATTAGAAAATTAGAAGGAGGATGAAGAAACTGGTACAGAAATAATTATGTGTGGATGAGTAGGAGGCAAGATCTGTACAAAAATCTTCACATCATGCCATATGAAATTGCCTTGTGAATAAACACTTCTGACACAATATTCCATAAAATAAAATGCCATATATTCACCTACAGTGAAGGCAGAGGATGCCAGACTCTTGCATTGGCCTAAATGCAACTAAGACAAGGGAAGAATGCAAATGAAAAACACATTTTGTTTATAGAAAGATATGCAGCTAATCGTGTTCAGTTATTATCGTAGAAATTACATGTTTTCTGCTTTAGCTATATTCTGCCACAGTTAATAATTAAAACACAAATACATGAAACACTAATTTAATGGCAGACTTTGTAATTACACAAGTACCGTAAGTGTTTGTTTTGTAAACATATGTGAAATTCTTTTGTACATACTGTAATTAGGAGATCATAAAAATCAGAGACTATCTCAAAAGGAAAAACTAGCTCGCTATTTATTTTTTTTCTGAAGCAAACATAAGTGTACAGGAGCCACCACAAAAGCAGGTGTTTTCCCAAAGCCTTAAGGTTTCTAAGCACATCAGTTAGTCAATGCTAGTCTATTGCTGATTTTACAGCTAATTTTTTACAGAAATTTTGTACTCCTTTCCGTATGTCTTACATCAAAACTTCAGTCATTGCAGGGTCTGAGCAGGGCAGGGTCATGCTGTTGGCTCAATCTGCTCCACCTGCTCCCAGATGTCGGAAGAAGCCCCACGTGAAAGCAGTGGAACTCATGTGCTCCCCTGGGAAAAGAGAGGGTTGCCAAATCAACCTTGATGTCTGAAGAAAAGTAATTATGACTCTGAGGGCAAAGGCCTTAATTTGAACAGTCATGGGGAAGGACTTGGATTCACATCCTGTGGTGGGTTTCTCTGTGAACAAATTCAGCTCTTGGAAACCCTTGTCTCCAAAGAGTTTGTCCAGACTGCAATTTTCTGTTATGCTCTTGGCCAAGTGTCTCTTCTGTGTCAATTTCATGGTAAAAAGTAATTGGGGAAATGAAGTTGGACAGAAGACAGATCTAAAAAGAAGTAATTTGCAGAAAGAAAGCAGGAAACATGTTTCAGAAAGAAAAGAGCTGTGCCAAAGGAGAGCTGGATGCAGGCTAAGGAAAGCCCTGAGAACAAAAAGGAGGGCAATTCACAAAGACAAGTGTTAAGACAAGGAATGAGAAATAGCAGAGAATTTGCAATGCAATGGAAGGGAAGGAATAGAAGGTCATCTGCAAGACAGGAAGAAAATTAGACAGGTGCCAGTTCTTCGCCTAATACCTTTTTGCCTTTGACAGTCATCCTCCTCAGTTTCCTAGTGAAAAGCTGGCAGTTTCCATAAACAAATGAGCTCCTCTTCACATACTCCAAATCCCGTACACCTAAACAACTACTTTTGTTTTCCTTTTGTCAGTCAGGTTTTGATTGTTTTTATGAAGGAACTTTTGTATGCTTGCATCTGGACTTAATTTTATTTTAAAACAGGGATGGTGTTTGACAACAATACTTTTCAAAAGAAAACATAAGGTGGGATTGTGCTTGTGAAATGCTGGACTTCCAGCCCCTGGACTCAGTATAAACGCTGCTTATCATCTGATGCTTTTCCATTTCTCACCATGCTCAGCATTTCGTTTTCATCTGAGAGTTAAATCTCTATACAGCATAGGGGCTGGGATGATTTTTCTTGCTTGCCTATCACACATTTCCCAAAGGACATCACTGCAAACTCAGTTTCCAGTGGGACTCTCCTGGCTCAAGAAACAACTTTGTCTGGCTGAAGAAACACACCTGGGCCCCTAGAACCATGCAGTTATTTAAAATATTAGCCTAGTTTCCTGTTCAGAAGGGACAGTGTTTGCAAACTGTTCTAACACATAATTAGGTTTGAGTGGGTCTTTTTTTATCACAGAATCACAGAATGTTAGGAATTGGAAGGGACCTTGAAAGATCATCTAGTCCTTTATGATTATTATTTTAATGACTTTGTTTCTTCAGGTCACCCTGCCTTCTACTAAAACCATTCAAAGACTGTTTGAAAGCCATCTCTGTCAACACACTTCTCAAATCAGCATGTGAACAACCAGACAAGCTGCTTCTATTGACTTCTGTTGCTGCTTCAGCACATAAAACATCTCATTTTGTATCCCACCTTCACCTGCTCTTGTAGTCATGTAGCCTCATTTCAATGTTTCCTTTGAAATTCACTCAATCATCAGCAACTGAAATCTTTTCTCAAATCCATCCATGCACAGTTCATGTATCCTGGTGAGTCTGCTCATTGATGCTTATCTCTGAGCTGCTTTCATTGTATGAGGTTTTTACATTCACACCAAGACTGCTCTGAAGGTATACATATGTACATATAAGCAGTCCTGCAAAGTGGAAAAAAAAATCAAAAGAAAGCAAATGCACCTACTCCTGAATCTCTAAGGTCCAGCCACTGCAACAGAGGATATGTTCACATCTTCATAGATAAAAGGAGAATGTCAAATTTAGTAAAAGTACTCTCTCCTTACTGAGACAAAGTCATCAAAAGTATGCATAGAGTGTACCTGGATTTACTGAATGGAAGAATTATAAGTTTTGTTAGTGCCCTTGTCTCTTGCTAATAATTCTAAACTTTCTGTTTTGTTTTTGTTTATTTGTTTGTTTTTAACAGCTAGAGTGTGCTAGGATAATGTTTTCTTAGAATTACCTGTTATGATTTTCGTATTTCTTTACTGACTGGTAACAGCTCGGAGAGCAAATCCATGTTTGTACAGTTAGGCTTGTTTTTCTCCAACTGCATTACTCTGCATTTATTAGCACTGAATTTCATCTCCCATTTTACTGCCCAATTACTCAATACTGTGAGATCCTTCCACAGCTCTTCAGAGCCAGCTTTCATTTTTACTACACTGAATAATTTATCATCATCATGCTTTATCAGTCTCTAACACCTTTTCTAGATCCTGTATGAATATGCTGTATAGGACAAGCCTTAACACAGATCCCTATATGGTACAGTTTTCTTCTTCTATTGAACATTTACTCCAACCTTTTGTTTACTGTATTTTAAGAATACGTTTAGTGGTGGAAGATATTTATCTGTTCTTGCTAGAGGCATGACAAGTAAGTTTTCACATGAAATTTTGGTGAAGAGCCTCTGGAAATCCCACACTGTATCTGTTGGCACAACCTTGTGCACATGCTCGATGGCTTCCACAAATATATTACCTAATAGACTTCTAAGACAGAAGTTCCCTGTACAATAGCCATATTAACATTTCTGTCTCTATCTGTCAAACTATTGGCTGATTCATGTTTTTTATAATTTTAACAAAAATGTTGAACCTGGGCATCAGACTTACCAAGCATTCCGGAGCCTGTTTTAAAAACTGGCATCATAAAACCTACTTCTCCAGAGGCAAGAACAAAGCTGTGAGGGTTGAGTCATATTCCAAAATCAAGGCACAGTTTTATTGTAACACATATCTGTAGACCTACAAACCTATCTAAAGATCTGTTATTATTCAGAATATGAACAAATACAAAAATCTCTTTTTCTGACATTTCAGTTTCAGGAAGACTCTAATACATTCCACATGAAGATTCTAGCTAGCACAGAAGCCACAGCAAACACAAATTCAAACAATTTCTTTAGCTTTCCTGTTGCAGATGGATTTTCTATGGATGCTCCTTGCATTCTCTAGTCAACCAATTGTTCTTCCAGATCATCAGAAAGACTTTGCTCCTGAAATACTGGAAAAGGTACCAGCAACTGTATTTTAGTTTAGCAAATCTCCTTTACTTGCTGTTCTACTGTAACAGCCCTTCCTTGACCTCTTCAGTGTGTTGCTATGTGCTGTGTGCCTCAGATGCAGTGTTGTTAATTCATGATACCTACAAGCATTTCACCTTTTCCCTATATACACAGCCTCATGACTGGAACCAAAGGCACTGATGCCATCCAGATAGTTGGCAGGTAAGAATGGATGTGAATAGTGTTTAGGATTGGCTGGGTGACTCAGGCTTGTCCATGGGTCTGTGTGCAGTAGATCTGTCATGCCGACATGATCTGCCTCCACGCTTGTCCCCTTTTCTTCCCTGTTTATCCCTTACCATCTGTTTTATTCAGTAAGTGTTTTTGCCAGAAGAACCAGTAAAGATAGAGGGCTTCTCCTCTAACACTGAGAGAACAGGAAGTAGAAAATCTTACCTTCACAAAATTGACTACAAAGAGCTTGCAGCTCAGGCCATTCCTGCCTCACCACATGCTGCAGACCTCATGCTGTGTAAATGCCCTCAGCTTACATCCTCTTCCACATCTGCATTGTAACCCACTGTCAGTCCCAGCCCTTTCACTGAGCCATCGAAGCTTTATGACTGAATTTATGTTCTCACCTCTGTGTAAATCCGCTATTACGTTTCTTTAAGTATGAACTTGAGGAACTCCCTAAAGTCCTCATATCAGGCACTGTGGATAAACATTACTTTTCCTGGCCACTGTTTCCTGCATGCATGCTTCCAGTGTGGTGTAAAATTGGAAGAAGCGTAGTTATATAAATCTGATACAAGTAAGTTCTGAACCACATTTTTAGGGAACTTTTGCTAGACCTTTACTGGAGAATCAGGAAAATATATTAATAAAAAGGCCTATTTTGATTCTTCTTTTTATTCCTGTCTTTTGCCCTGAAGAGCACAGAATAGCCTTCAGAATAAAAAATACAAATAAATAAATAAACCATAATAAGAATTTGAAATACCTGCCAGCAGGAAAAGAAGGAAATGAAACAAAGAATAACAGTCTGTCACCTGCATTGTCTTTGTTTGCCAAACAGAAAAAAAAAAATAAATAAATAAAAAAATAAAAAAAAGGAAGCCTTCCTCTGCAGGGCATGCTAGGTCAAAGAGGCTAGTAAAAATTCAGCAGAAGTCGGTAAGGATTAACCTATTCAGAAAGAAGATACAAAAATATAAGGGAGTGTCTGTTTTTTTCATCTCTCAGCTATATCACCTCCTTTCTTCACTGGGTCTGCTTACATCTTCTTCTCTACAGTTTTCATCCAGCTTCTTTTCCTTCAGCTGTATACTGCTTTTGCCTTTCCAGTTTCTCATAAACTGGACTTACTTTCCAACTGTCAGGTACTAGACATGAGTTTCTGTTTCACTGAATATTTGTTTTCCCATATCTCCAGTCCATTTCTACACAAAAAAAAAAAAGATGGCTCAGCACTCTCGTCTTTTCAAAAGCAATGCCCGGTGGAATTAAAGTATTTCTTTTACTACCACATGACTTTTTAATCTGTGTTGTACTCATGAAAATTTTCATGGGGAAAAAAAAAATAAAACTAATCTTAAAAGAATACCTTTTAACTGAATATGCCAGGCACCTCTACAGGGGATTTATTCAGAAATCAGAGCCTTCTATAGCCCTTCATGTCAGATGATACTCTGCTACGGTGCACTACATGAAACAGGAGTTCAGTTTTTCTCTCATCAGCAACATACATAATAATTGATAACCGAAGCAGTTTGTGAACGTAATAGAGCCCCAAGAGTGATTTTAAGCTTGTATTCACTACATAGCCATCTGCTGTTATTTCAAATAGAAATTTTATTAACTTTTACATTTTAACCTTACCATTTCTACAAAGGTCACAATTAAATATTAACACTTTAACTTGCAAAAAAAAAAAATTAATCATTCCTTTTCTACTAATAACACTTGGTCTTTGCTTCTGAATATCTCATAAATGTGATAAAAAATGTCGCTAGAGAGCAAGGGAGGTTTCATCAGCAATCTGGTCAGTGAGGTTAGAAAACTTATCTGTGTATGATTTCTTTCCTTCAAGAGAAGAGCAATTAGGATGTTTTGTGATGAAAAGCAAAATCATGTACATTTTAATCTTCATGTGCATACTCTTTTTTTGCAAATATAGTACAGGTCTCTTTCTGAGCTTATTATGAAGTAGAATTATGATGCTGGAAGTACTAAAGCTGACACATCTAGAAATGGTTCTCTTTAAGTTGAAATGGTAGATAAAATAAGCATCTGATGGTTTTGTTGGAATCAGAAATGAAGTATTTTTCATACCTGCAGCACTTAGCTAATGTAATTTAAAGTATACAGTGTTTAGGAATAGTGTTAAAAACAGAGGACAAGAATCCCAAAAGAAGCACTAATAACATTGAAGGTACCAGTTTTGAATGACTAGTTTAAGTTTTTTTTACACATGATTTAAACTTCTAAAATATTTGACTAGGGAATTTTGCATGCTTCACTTTTTAGGTAAGAAGTATCAAGCCTATATGCAGACCTGTTTTTCAAAATGTAGAGTTCAGTATATTAAGAAATCATGTGGGTTTTTTTCTTTTGTTTATTTTGTTTTGTTTCTTAAACTACTATGCTAAACTAACATTCTTGAAATCATTTCTGACTTGCAAAATGCGGGCTTAGAGATTCCACACAACAGGGAAATTATTCTGAAAACATGGAGCAAACCAAACAATGGAAGGGGTACCGCAGTAAGTGTTGGATATCAGAAGATAATTTTACCATCGTAACTCATAGTTAAAAAACACTAGTAAAATGCAGATCTTACAGCAATCACATAACCAGAAAGGCAGCATGTCTTATGCTTAGAGTATTAGTACATCTTTCAGCATTGCAGACAACAGCAAACTGGTAAAAAGAATCCATAATTAGTCTACCAAAGGCAAACCAAGTGTGCAGAAAGCAACTGAGTGGGAAACATGAGTTCTGCAGTGCATCTGAGGTTCACTAAGTAATACTTGGGACTGTGAAAATGTTTGGAACTGTCTTAGTATTATCCTTATCAAAGAGAGCTGAGTTAAGCCAGTAAAGACTTTTTAAAAATCCCTCTTCACATGCATGTCTTATTAAAAAAAAAAAAATTAAATCTCCTAACCATCTTTGAAACATTTAGAAAATGTGGTGCTAGCTGTGATAATTAAACAAGACCAAATGCAGTACTTTATATAGTACAGTGCAAGAGATATG
This sequence comes from Aythya fuligula, assembly GCF_009819795.1. Lineage (NCBI taxonomy): Eukaryota > Metazoa > Chordata > Aves > Anseriformes > Anatidae > Aythya > Aythya fuligula. The sequence goes on along the minus strand of NC_045560.1, from coordinate 139,539,340 downwards.
GCTTGGTACAGAATTAAACTCTTGAAAAAAGCATCCATTAAAGTTTATTTATATATGATGTAACATATATATTGCAGCAACCGATACTGCAGAATGCCATGATACGCTGCAGAGTCTTAGATCTAGTTCAGCTGAATCCTGGTAAGGACCTAGAGGACACAGAAATGTACTGTGGTGCTTCATAAAGAATACAGTTCACCAAAACAATATTTTACCCCTGAGGAAAATCTACTAAAACCAATCACTTTCTGTGGAATGTTCTGTCACCAATAAAATTTTGTTTTCTGAAATGAAAATACCTGGTCAGGAAGGTTTTGAACAGTTTAAATAGTGAACGTGTAATCCATTATTTCTCATTGTTTCATAATAGCTGGTTCATATATGTATGAATAGCTTCCAAGATACTACTTTTCTGAAAAGGAAGTGAGCCACTTCAACACACAGGAAAACAAAAAAAAATTCTGGGAAAAGAGCTTGTCCTGCCCTGTTGCTGAAAACACTCCGTAGCTGTAGCTCTTGTTTTGCTTGGCACACAAACAACAAGGCAATGAATGGAGTAACCAATCCTATTTCCTGAGCTTGAAGAGGCTCCCCATTAGCTGTCAGCAGCAACAAGTTTGTCTGAACAAACATTGCAAGGCTGTCGGTATCCACACACACAGTGGCTACAACCCACCATTGACTGTGCTGTGCACATGCCTGAACAGGTTAATTGCCTCTTTGCCAATCTGCCTCTTTGGCAGCCACAGCGCTGCCAAAATACTGATTTTCCGCTTCAAATTGTGAAAAAGCTTGGAATGGAAAGGTGATACTAAGGAAGTAATGAAATAAACTCCAGAATAATAACTCTAAAGCAGGTTTTTAACCATTGTCATCAGTTATTCTGTAAGCCCTACAGAAAGCTAAATGTGACTGGCATCTATCCTTGTTACTACGATTCCTACCAACTCAGGTGAAGTTTCACTAGAGCTGCTGAAACTAAAATCAAAGTTATCTCTGCACTCACTGGAGAAATCCAGGCACCAGTATATGTTGGGGACTGACCTGTCGGAGAGCAGTGTAGCAGAAAGGGACCTGAGGGTTCTGGTGGACAGCCAGATGACCATGAGCCAGCGCTGTGCCCTTGTGGCCTAGAAGGCCAATGGCATCCTGGGCTGCATTAGAAGGGGGGTGGTTAGTAGGTCAACAAAGGTTCTCCTCCCCCTCTACTCTGCCCTGGTGAGACTACATCTGGAATATTGCATCCAGTTCTGTGCCCCTCAGTTCAAGAAGAACCGGGAACTGCTTGAGAGAGTCCAGCGCAGAGCCATGAGGATGATTAAAGGAGTGGAACATCTCCTTTACAAGAAAAGGCTGAGGGAGCTGTGTCTCTTTAGCTTGGGGAAGAGGAGACTGAACCTTATTAATATTTATAAATATGTAAAGGGTGAGCAGCAGGAGGATGGAGCCAGGCTTTTCCCAGTGACATCTAATGATAGGACAAGGGGCAACGGGTGCACGCTGGAACATAGGAGGCTCCGCTTAAATGTGAGAAGAAACTTTTTCACAGTGAGGGTGACAGTGCTGTCCAACAGGCTGTCCAGGGGGGCTGTGGATTCTTCTTCTCTGGAGACATTCAAAACCCACTTGGATGCATTCCTGTGTGACCTGATTTAGGTGTTCCTGCTACAGCAGGGAGATTGGATCTTTCAGGGTCCCTTCCAATCCCTAACATTCTGTGATTCTGTGAAATAGAGGCACTGATGTCCTAAATCGTCTTTTGTCACAACAAAACATCTCACACTCTTCTGTGACTTTATAGAGTGTCCAGTCCTTCTATATCCCTAATTTAGACACCATAATCAGGTGTCTGGCTTTAGAGAACTGAATATGAGATTATATTTCAATCTACCAAAATAGAGATGAGGTGACCAATGCATGTAATAAAGGCACAAGAAAAAAATAAAAATAAATAAAAAATAAATAAAATACGTGGAGCTTTACCATTTATATATAAGTATTAAGAAAACAGATTGTTGGGAATCTTTTCTTTCTCATTACAATACACAAAATTCAGTAATATGTTTAACACATAACATCTTAAGGTACCATATTCAAAACATCATACTGTTATCATTTAACATGCATGTCTCAAGTATATGAATACATCAACTTTGTCACTGCATCCTTACTGCACATGTACAAAGCATTCCCAATGTCCTATAATAGAGGGTCTCCAGACCCAGGTGCTCCTGAACTGATTATACTAAAAATGAGCATACAGTAGTAAATTACAATATGAATTTTTACATTTTAGAAATATTTTGATAAATCATCTACGCAAGGTTTCAAATGTGCAAGTGACCATGATAGAGGGGTCCAGGCTGCAGAACCCAGACTGTGCTCCATGGTCTTATGCTTTTCCAGTTCCTCAGGCTTTCTGATCAGCTTGCCCAATGGTTGTACTGACCTTAACTACGCACTACTCCCTGCAGATCACCGATAATCTGCTTAAAAAGACATAGCCTTCAGGCTACAGAGTTGCTGTCTTTGAAGCCCTGATGTTACCATAGTTTTGGGATTGCTAACATACCTTACATACATCTAAAAGGACTGGTTTTGTCAGCTTTACTTACCTCTAACTGTGGCTTTGTAGTCCTTCCTTCCATCCTTGGCTACTCATTTCTGCAGACTCCACTGGGCTGGCACTGATGTTTGTACAAATGTTCAGAGAACTGGGTACTATTGAGAAATAACCTCATCAGCTGTGAGTCTTGATGTCTTGAGCATCAGTTTCAGACAGGACACACATTTATGTCAGATGAAAATGATAATGTAACTGCAGTCTCTTGCATTTCAACTCATCTATGCTTTAAAGTACCATTACACGACTTAAGTGCTAGGGAATCTCGATGAAGCAAGGAAAGCTCCATCATCTGACCATTTAAATTCTTCTTGCTCCTAGTCTTTATTTTATTTATTTATTTATTTATTGCATTTGGAAAAGCAACACTTTAAAAATTAACTATATACATTTTTAAGGATCTGTAAAGTTTTTCAGACTTAATATAGTGATTGACCTGAACTCCTAAATAAGCTTAATCTTTGAAGTCACAAGGAATTGTCACCAATATATAGATATAATTATACAACAGATACCACAAGGGTTTTCCTTTTGTTCATCGCTCTAACTCCTGCCTTCACGATATAGGCATGTATTTCCTCTTCCGTTAGACATGCAGGACTTATTCTACTCCTGAATCAAGGATTTGAATGGTGCAGCCTTCTATAATTGGGATTTCCTTAAAAATATTGAACATTTTTACTATTAACTGCTATCTTCAAAATCCTAGGGCAACATTCCAAAAGCTTTGATTTGCCCCCAAATGATTTGGTTCCCAGAATGTTTCAATTTCTGGATTTAGCAACTCTGAGCTGTGGTGCAGAAAAATATATTTTAAAAAATCTTTGAAGCTAAGTGCAGAGAAGAGCCCAGTAGCCAGCTAGAAATTGCAGCACGCTTTATTTTATTTTTTTTCCGGCATCAGGATTCCAGCCCAGCAGGCATACAAACATCCAGTGTATGCCAGAAAACACAACGAATGAACCAGATATCAGGATTTAACTTTTTCTAATAACAAAAAGGCAGAAAAAATGTGGCTGCTGATGTTAGTTTGGTAATTATCAGCTTCCATATTATTTGTCTTTTTTTTTCCCCCATTGCTGATGGACACAGCCTACTGAACTCTACTTTCAAGTTTAGAGTCCTAGCCATAGGTAAAAATGTGCTAGTATTATAAACCTTAAATAAAGGTAATTTTCTTTCTATCCCCATCTCCTCATCTTCAGCAAAGGGAGCAAGCCCTTAAACTAACAGTAGCTGTGTGCCAAGGATCTCAGTTTTCAAGCCTTGTTTTGCTAGTTTATATGCTGGCAAGAAACTCAAGGGGATGGGAGAGATTACACTTAGTCCTGGAGGAATCTGGATCACTGTCCAGGAACTCCCACCAACAAAGTAAAGAGGTGATGTTGATATTTTCTGAAAAGTCTTTTTGGGAAGAGAGAGTGACCACATTATAGAATTGGAAGCATTATCTGGTGGATTTTCTAGAAAGGTATTTTAGGTCCGGTCTTATTTAACATCTTCATTAATGTGTTAGAAGTGAAAGTAACTAGCCCATAATTACATTTGCTGATACTAAATTGAAAGGAGTTTCAAACTTCACTGGGGACAGAGAA